>NC_064305.1:22470501-22487065 GCF_023373825.1 Bactrocera dorsalis | reverse complement strand
TGTGATTGGAGGGTGCCATCATTGGCAATGCACGCGTCCGGTTAGACGTGTGAGTCACTGTACATACATATGTATGTATGCATATTTTCTATGTATTTTATATCAAATCAAATTTTCTGTTTTCCATATAAATTACATAGAAAAAAAATCATTTTTTTTTTGTGGTGGTTATTGTGCGGAGGTTTTATATGTGCCCCGATGGCTGCCAGTGGTAAACTCGATCCCGATTCTACTCGAGAATCGAGTTTTCTCGTAAAATAATCGATTTTTCGGAATCGATCTCCAGTAGTCGAAGTCGATTAAGAATCGGTTCTTGACATTCGAAAAATCGATTACTAATATTAATATTAAGAGCACATCTTTTGAGTGACTTTTTTACACATTTTCGAAAGTTTTGAGCCTGTTTTTCAGTTGAAAAAAAAGGTTGCCTCAGAATGACACACCCTAATTTGTACGCATATTTGTATGTTGGTGTGTACATAAGTTAATACAACACCTATCAACAATTCGACAACATAACTTGCGCAACTACTACATAACTTACTGACCCAAGCAAATCGCCGCAGCAGTTTCAGTAACAACGACTTGACTTCCGGCACGCGCACCCGAAATGCTTATGCACCTTCACAAGCCAATTCCTGGAAGTGCATCACGCCACCACACTCCAGGCTAGACGGAATTTAGGTATAAAATTATGTTAAGCACTAATTTTAGTTACATTTTATGTCAATCAATAAAGTAACGCGGACGCGCTGCCATCCATGCAGCACCGTTGTTAAACGCGCAAACAATTTTGTTTTTTTAGCTTTCTCAACGAGGGAAAGCTTAACATACATATTTATATGAAAATATAAGATATTATCAAACATTATAAATGTTTAATAAATAACTCTTATTCGCACATTAACAACAAATATAGTTTTGAAAATAGCATAATTTTATTAGAATGTTATCAGTTTTGCATGCATTCAGAAAAATATGCGAAATGATAATCATATCAATTAATATGATTGCATGTAAATGTATATAATTATATCCAAAAGACTAACATGCGTATGTAATAAGAATGTATATTTCTGAGCATAATTTTCATTGAATGTTCTGCTCTGTTCATGCGCCACTGTTAAAGTTTCTCCTTCTTAGCCAGCTGTGGTGAAATGCTCCCATCGTATTTTGTTAGCTTTTGACAGTTCACACGCTTGTCTGTTGTTGGACCTTCTCTATAAATATACGTTCTCTGCAATACTCTGAGCTCAGCACGGGTTAAAGTTGAAAACGCTTTTAGTATTTTGGCATTGCGTTTTCGACTTCTTCAAACGACAATAAATTTATGTCCTGAAAAAGTTACTACAGTTGTTCTTGCCTATTGCTACTTACACAACTACTTACGGTGCCAGTCAAACTCAAATCGTTTTGAATGTGAAAATATTCAGCTATCAGACAACGCTGACTAGAAATGCATCTAAAGAGGCCAAAACAATAAGGTTGAAATATTGTGAAATTATCAAAAAACTGAAATCCCTTTAATCAGCCTTATCACGCAATCCATCGTAGCGAAGCTACGAATACAAATGTCCGCTACGAATACGCATAATTTGCTATCATTGAATTCATGTGAATTCGAAACCAGACCTAATTCTGGTTAATATGTATTCGCTAAAGTTTTTATTTATGTTGCTTGAGGAAGAACGTGAGAGAAGTCGGCGTGATCTAAAAATTCACCGAAAATCACTGAGGGACAAGAGCAACCCTTTCGATGTGGACGAAACAATGTACAGTTCAAAAATCCACAAAAATTCATTGTTAAATTTTATTAAAATTATTTTTCTAAAGTAGGTTTATTAAAAACTATCGCTTAAATAAGGCGGCCTTTACGTATGTCCTCGATGTTCTAGAGAGGAATGCAAGTTCTTCAAGATCGTCATCTATATCTCTACTTCATCGATTGTCTTCGGTTTCACGGTTTTTAGCTGAAGGAGGCTATCAGCATGGAGTAGGTAAGGACTTCGATATTCCAATGGCTCAGTCAACATTTTGTTGCATCTTAAAAGAAGTATTGGGATTGCTTCAGTCCCATTTGTGCCCTCAGTGGATAAACCTCAAGTTAAGTAACGTTGAAAAAAGTGAAGCGAAAAAGTTTTTTTCCGAAATACGGATTTCCAGGCGCGATTTTGTGTGTAGACGGGACAGATATTAAAATCGTTGCTCCAACTAAAGATAAATTTCTCTATTATAACCGCAAAGGATACTTTAGTATCAATGCCATGCTTATAAGTTTGGTGACAAATTCGCATTTCAAACATCTTAATCAAGGTTTTGCAGATATGTGACAATAAAATGAAAATACGTTATGTGAATGCTCAGTTTGGTGGCAGCAATCACGACTCCCACATATGGAAATTTATTTCTCCGTTAGCACAAACCTGTCGTACAAAAATTCCGCTAAACTTAAAAATTTTCCGTTCCGAGTGAATTCAGTGAATGCAAGTCTACGAAATTCGAACTTATTTTCGGAACTGTTCGAATTGTATGATAGCAGTTTCGTAACTTTCCCGAAAAAACAGTCTACGATGGATTGCGTGATAGGGCTGAATTCCTTTAATTTACGTATAAAATAGTTAAATTAGTTGTGTTCTTTAAATAAAACGTATGTTCATTCTCTTATAACTAATACATAAAAAATGAAGTAAAAAAAATAATTTAAACAAAAAATGAGAAAAATAAAATAAAATATATGTACTCTATCTTAATATGTTTTAATTCATTGATATTGCGAGTCATGAAACAAATCAAGAACACTTGTGTATTAACTTTCGTTTTCATCTGAAAATTGTAACTCTGAAATTATTTCAATTGTTTGTGATGTTGATTCTATAGGACTTCCAGTTGGCACAGAAATAAAACTCCTGCGAATGGTAGGCACCTTGTCCTGGTGCAGGGGCTTAGGCGCAAGGCATATCGGCGCCTCCCAATCCTGTGTGGTTGGTGCTGTTAAGCACGGACCATGCGGGATGTCGGGTGCCGCATGCGTGCGCTAACCAAGAGCTACCACCTCCTAATCCAGGGTGTTATGCGACTCCCGTGCCCATTGGAACTTTGCAGCCAGGAGGTAAATGTGGCTGTATTTTAACGGAGACTTCCCAACACCGGGCCGAATTGGGAAGTAACGGTGGCCTTACCGCGCCAAGGGGCTCTGGCGTGGCGGACCTACCTGTTCCCCAGACAGATCATAGACCCGACAGCTCACCCTGTTGAGCCAAGGGTCGTAAGAAAAAGATGGACAACAATACAACACAAAAACAAACAATTTTGATTTGGATTTGATGACGGACAAAGGGCAACGACAAAGGACAATGGAAGCGGAAATGGAGGAGATCGGGGCAGCGGAAGGTAAGGGGGGTCGAGGGGCTAGGCGAAAGTTTAGCTACCTTGACGCTCTCACGCCAGACGAGCGTCGTCAAGACCCCCGCTGTTAGAGGCATCCGCATGGCTGTTCTGCCTTTCAAATACCCGACGGAGTCGCTGAAACCGGAGGAGCTCACCGTGCTGCAGGACATCCTCATGGACGAGGTGTCTAAAGGAGTGGACTACACGGCGTCCTTCCTGGGCATCGACTTCAGGGGAGGCATGATGCAGGTAGACTGCCATGACGAGTCGTCCGCCGACTGGCTGAGGGAACACGCTCCAAAGCTGGGAGGCTGGACGGGCCCTGTCCTCTGTGCGAAGAGGGTGGAAGATCTGCCAATCATGCACAGCATGACAATATTCCTCCCTCGGAGTGGGGACAGGACCTACGAGTACGCCTTGGGCCTGGTGAGGAACCAGAACCGGGGACTCAGTATCTCGACCTGGTGTGTTGCCGGCAGCAGAAAGGAGAAGCTAGGTGACATTCTTCGACGATTGCTGTGTAAAAAAACATAGTATCATAAATAAAAACAATAAAACTTTTAAATGTTTTTTTTTCAACATGCTATGCGAACGGACGCTTCTTCCTCTTCATCTGAACTGATGGATGTTACACCAGGCACAGGTATTTCCAGGTCTCGCGGAAAGTCGAGCTCCTCGAAATACCATAGAGGTGAAATGTTTAATTCATCAGCTCCTGCACCAGATGTTTCACTTCGATAAATTCGCGGATTTGCCGATCGTTTTCACTCATTTTTATTTTTTCTTTGCTCCGTAGACGCGCTCTCTTTGACAGCCGAAATAAAATGTCGAAATCGTTTGAAATCACACGACCAACCCAAATACTATCCAACTAACACAACCAACTTAACAAAATATCAAAAAATTTTGATTTTCATCCAACCAGTTGATACAACTCATACAACTGCTCCATATATGTACATACATACGTAGCAATCAGTTGCACAATTCGTTGAAATTGATACAATAATTGTATGTACATACATATGTACCAATTTTTACAGCCCTATTCGCATGCCCTCACAAAAGTCACCAACCTCACTACAGTGATGTTTCTCACTATAGTGAGGGTTACCTTATTCTGGCGAAAATTCAAAAGCTCAAATGCTCACTATTATCACAAATATCTGTGTCGTATGAAAGCAGCCATCATAATACAAAACATCTGTGTTTGTTTTGTTTTACATAAATATTTGACATTTTAAAAAAAATAGAGAATTGAGTGTTATAATTATGTACTATAAATATATATATATAAATTTGTATACATATATACATACATATACGTAAGTTACTTACTGTCTCTGTACATCTTACTTCCTCTAAGAATGAATAAAAAGACATCTACATATATCTAAATAATTCATTTTATTTTATTTAATTTTTGTATTTTTTTACATTTTATTTCATTTTTTTACATTTTTATTATTACTTATTTAATTTTTCTGACAATTTAGCTCAAAACATTATGTAATGTTGCAGCTGCCCGTGAGTTGCCCTTTCCGTTTTTGTTCGCCTAGAAATATATGAAATTATTGTATATACATATCTTAATATATAAAAATCACGTGTCACATTGTTTGTTTGCGATGGACTCTTAAACTACTGAACCGATTTTAATGAAATTTTTAACACTGTGTGCAGTTTGGTCCAACTTGAAAGATAGGATAGTTTATAACTCTCCTTATAGTCGCATTATTTATTTATTGCAAATTATTTGTTTATTATTAGCAAAGAGCTATCCACCAGTTGGTGGCGCTAAGAGCGGTATTGAGTGCGGTATGTTACAGTAGATGGCGCTACAAACATTAAAAACATTAAATGAAAATGCGTTGTTTGAAGTTTATATTATTTGTGGTAAAGTTATACGAGTCTATGACTTCCAAAAAAAAATAAAAATTGGGCGGGGCGAAGTTCGCTGGGTCAGCTAGTGTATATATATTTAAAATTTGCAAAATTACTTACATATGCTGATTATCCATTTGTGTGTCCATTTTTTTGCTTATTTTTATTAAAACAGCTGTTTGACAGCAAAAAGCTTTTTACCTCACGTGGTGACTTTTTTAAGCTTTTTTCTTATGAGGTTTGAGCAAGAATAGCCTCACAAAATATGCCTCACAAGAAATCTCTCAAATTTTTCCTCTCAACTCAGTTGAGAGGTTTTTTCAGAATAGGGCTGTTAATTGTATGACAATGAACTCAATGAATTCAAAAATGAGATTAATTTTAATAAAGAAAACTTTTTTATTTTTATATAAATATATGATAGTTTTATTGAAATATTTTTACTTAAAGCAAACAATTTCAACATTTTAATTAAATTAATTTAAAAAAAAATTAACATAACTCTGATTTACGAAATGTTCCACTTAAAATGGAAATTTTTCACCCGACTTAATAATTAAATTTAGATGATTTCATTAAACAAAAGAACGCAATTACGTTCTAGAACGGACATTTTTTTGGCGATTTTGCCTAAATTGGTTATGACATTGGCATCGAAGCCATGAATAATATATCTAATGGGGCGTTATCTCAAAAGAAAACTTGTACTCGGTAAAGAGAAACCTATGTAAGTAATCACTCATGAAACTATAAGATTTGATGGGCATATAATTAATGTTTTGAGCCAATGTCTTTTAATTTTCACTAGAAGAAGTGCGTTTTGTAACGATCATCCTAGCGAATGTTATAGCATCATGGCAGTAGTTCTCATCCGCAACTATGGCACGTTTTTTCAGGTCTTGGTATTTTTTTCAAATTCTTCAATAACCTCCTTTATCTCTTTGACCTTTTTATTTAGTTTTAGCGCATTACTTTGATAAAAACGCGCAGATCGAGCAAATCGATCGCGGCTGCCTAATGATCTATCTCCTACAGCTGCCCAGGGCCGACTTAAACCAAGATGCGGCTCTTGGGCATAGAAGAATTTGGGACCCTTTTTGAAAGTAAAAAAAGCGACTTATACTAAAAATATTTACATTTAATAAAGGTAATCAAATACAGTATCAGAGAACGTATATTTGGTTCACGATGTCAAAAATTTAGGGATATTTTAATTTTGGGATATTTACGGTTTTGGTTGAGTGCGTTTCACCACAGAAAATTATCAGCGCGTTTCACCACTTAACATCAGGGGCACGACAATAACACAACTGAGTAGTTGTTAGAGCCAATGGGAAAAAAATGTTAATGTACATATGTATATAACAGAGAGCAGAGAACGTATAATATAGAGAAGGTTCACCGCGTTGCCAAACTTACGATATTTCATTTTTTGGAGGGGTACTCGTTTCTATAAGCGGATTTCACCAATATTTACCAGGAGCGTCGAAAATAGCAGAATTGAGCATTTTCAGTGATAAATGAGAAAACTAATGCTTATATACAAATAAGAGATAGCCAATGACGTAAAAGCTATGAAAATGTATTTACAATATATGCATGCTCTTTTTGGCTGAGTATTTAGATCAGTGATGCCCAAACGCACACTACCAAACTGTGTGCTTGTGTTGGAGTATGAGAGAGCTTGCTGCTACACCCAAAAAAAATACAAAACTTTAATATTAATTAATATAAAAATAATTTGAAAGTGATTCGACAACTTTTACAAAATTGTGAAATTAATGAAATTCCTTATTAATTTTTTATCAATTACAAAAATAAAGACAATTCACGTGTCAAAAAGAAATTAAAATTCAAAAAATTTTAAGTATTGAATTTATGTTGACGTTTTTATCTAAACGGCTGTATCAAAAAACTAAAAATCAATATTTTCATGGTTTTGAACCAACTTATCTAAATCTAGGGGCCTATTCTGTATCTCGATTCGAAAGTAAATTCTATTCGAATTTGATATTCGACTCGAATGTGTTTTAGCATTCTGTAAAAAAGTCGAATTCAGTTTATAAATATACGAAAATTGTACCACCCTGTGCCAGTACTTTCGAATGCTAAATGTCAAAATAAAATGAAATAAAGTTTAAATTTATTTGAAAAATATGGATTCCGTTGCATTGTGGATGGAGGACGAGGAAATTATTGAGGAAAGAATTACGAGAAGATGTATAAGAAATGAATTTAATATTATGGAATTATCGCAAAAAAGGTAATTTATTTTTACATATGTTATAATCGGTTATAAACTGTTTTTACATTTGGGATTATAGCTTCATACAAAACTTTAGACTTTCTAAGGAAGCCTTTGATTATGTCTTAAGAGGCATAACTGAAGAACTAACGGTACCTATAAGATCCACGGCAATAAATCCAGCTATAAAACTTGCTGCTACTCTAAAATTCCTTGGTCAAGGGGGCTATCAACATCAAATAGGGCAAGACCGGTTTGCAGGGTTAGCACAGTCCACTACATCTAAATGTATTGCAGAAGTTTTGAACGCTATTGAAAAAACAATGTGTCCGAAACACATAAAATTTGAAATGAACTCACAAGAAAAGCGTGATGCTAAAAATTATTTTTATTCAAAATTTGGATTACCAGGAATAATAGGTGCTGTTGATGGAACTCACATCCAGATGGTTAGACCAGTGAAAGATGAGCATCTCTTTTTTAATCGAAAGCTAAAGCATAGCGTCAATGCTATGGTGGTAAGTTTATATTACGACGTTTTATTCAGACTTATACTTATACTTTATAATTAGATTTGTGACCATAACATGTATATAAGAGCTGTAAATGGAGTTTATGGTGGAGCAGCGCATGATGCCCACGTATGGAGCCTTTCAAAAGAACGACAATACATGCTATCCAACTACCAAAATGGAGATAAATCTTCATGGTTAATTGGTCGGTGATTTTATTTAAACCGCTTGTACTTGCATTTATATATAGTCTAAAGGCTTACTAATTATTTATTATCTATCCAATTTAAGGTGATTCTGGATATCCATTAGAGCCATGGCTCCTTACGCCTTACCGCAATGCAGAAGAAAATTCACTAGAAAGTTTGTACAATGAAAAATTTACAAAAGCAAGATCAATAATCGAGCGTGTATTTGGAATTTTAAAAAGTCGTTTTCGATGCCTGCTTGCTGGAAGAGAGCTTCACTATGCACCAAAAAAAGTTGTTAAAATTTTGAATGTTTGTTGTGCCCTGCATAACATTTGCCTCATATACAACGTTGAAGCACCAACAGTAATTGAAACTAATGAAGAACGATCTAGTTTTGCTTTACCCAACGGTGATCAAAACGAGTTTTCACGAATTGCGCAAACAATACGAGACCGAATTAAAATAAGCTTGCGTTCGTAATTTAAATAAAGTAACTAAAAAGCAATCCATTTATTTCATTTCTTTCAAATATTCATTATAAATATTATAAGTAAAATTAACGGGTATTAACATTTAACATTTGTTCCTTGATTTTCAGTTTTGCAAGTCTTATATTGTTCCTTTCCCTGTCGCTTTTAATTTTGTATTCATGTTTTAACTTTTCAAACTTTAGTTTTTGCCTTTCTAGTTCTATTTTTTCTTCATTTTGTTCAACAAGTTTTTTATTATATTTAACTAAAGATTTTAAATTGTAATTCACGTCTTTTAAAATCTTTGTAAAATCATTGTGAAACTTCATTTGCCCGTCTACTTGCATTTTCAATAGATTTTTTTTACTTGAGGTACGTGAGCGCACAGTGCTACATTTTGGTGACGTTTGGGGGCGATAAGGTGGTGTAAAAGGTGGCAGTTCCTCTAAATTTTGTAAATCACTTATGTTATTATGAGTGCTTGGTGGCAGTTCCTCTAAATTTTGTAAACCACTTAAGTTATTATGAGTGCTTGGATCCGTGGTTTCACAATGGTAGCTTTGTGTGACTTCACTTGTTCCCGCACCGAACTTTTGAGCATCTACCATCCCATCTACCGCTTGGTTTATCTGCAGTAAATCAAATGCTCTTAATTCAACTGCATTGATGAATAAACTTTTGCAGGCCCACCTGCCCAAACCTTAAGTGAAAAAAAAAATAAATAAATAGAAATCAAAGCACAGGTAACGTATAAAAGCAAAATAATTTTGTTCACACAGAAATTTACCTTTTTCCACGAAAGCATGTCCCGTATGGGTGGTCCATCTCCATTTAATTTTTCACTTAACCGCTCCCATAAATGTTTACTTGTTTGTTTAGCGTCGGCACATTTTACGTAGCCTTTGGCCAAGTTTGGATGTGCTTCCATAAACTCCACCATTATTTCAAATTGGCTTTGTTTAGTGTGCTGACTTTTGCTAACCGAGTTCCTATTAAATATATAATTTTTTATTAAACTTATCTATAGTATAATATGCAATAAAACTTATTAAAATACTTACATTTTTTAAAACGTCTTTATTCTACAACTCATAAGCTAACGAATATTTTATACGAAACTCGAGTACATTTGACAATCAAATTCGAATTACATAGTTGCAAATTTTCTTAATTCGGATTCACTTTTCGAATTACGGATTGAAAATCCGTAAATAGAGTTACCGAATACAAAAAATTCGAATTCGAGAAAATTCATTTTCGAATCGAGTTACAGAATAGGCCCCCTAGTTCGGAGCCGCAAAACTTTATACGAAGTTCCCAGTCACATGGCCGTGCATAGATACAACCGAAAGCAAGTCCACTTTTGTATCGAAGTTTTCATCTACCGTTTTTACATAAATAATTAATTGGTTCACATCGGATATATCTGTACTCTCATCAATAGAAATGGAAAAATACTTGCTTTCTTGCACCCTTCGCATAGTCATATTATAAATATGTCGGCCTATTACTTCAGTGCGTCGAGTTATAGTTGTCCGTGATAAAGGTATTGAACTAATAGCAGCGAAAACTTCCTGACCTATAGTACTGAAACATTGAAAAACCTTTTGACACATATCTTTAAAAAAAACTCCGTCCTCGAATGGTCTTCCCTGCTTTGTCAGTTCTAAAGCAACAGCAAAACTAGCCTTTCGTTGAGCATAACGAACGCTTGAGTTTTCCCCCAATGAATTGCTCATAAAACGGTTTTTTTAGTTGGCATATAAATAATTCTCTAGAACTGCCCGTTACCGATTCATAAATAGAATGGTTTCCGCTATAATGCCTTTTAACATAGTACTCCCTATTTCGTTTAGTTATGTGTTTACAAACTAAACCCTCAGCATTACCGAAAAAGTTTTTGGAAAACAAAAACTTGTTTTCCCACTCAATATTAAACATAGTAAAATTGTTAATCAGCGCGCACATACAAATTACATGCGTAGCGGTCAACAGTCGTTGATCAAGTGATTTTCAAACGCACATTAATTTTCCGCAATGTATAGAGAGCACTTGACTAATACGTGTGAGCGAATCTGTGAGAGAGCAATAAAGTCGGCCGCCCGCGGGCTAGGTAAAGCGCTTCACTGATTTAGATATTAGATTTTTTTTATATATATTTTCATGGAGGAATTGCGCCAAATTTAACGATGAAATATGCGGTATATGTACATACATATGTATAAAATATGCAAGTAGTTAGATTTTTTCTAATTGTAGGTAATATAAATATGTTACAACGGGGAAATGGCGCCAAATGTATTTATAATACTTATATGTATGCGCTTTTTGGTTGAGTTGGCATATTAGGCTTTTCAAATGTATGTATGTTTGTACTTAGATTTTTAGGTATGTATGTATATAATATAGGTAATATATGTTTTAACGGGGAAATCGCGCCAATAGGAACCGCAAATGCTAATACAAATGTATGTGTGGTATGCAGCAAGTGGTTTTTGGCTGAGTATTTGCATACTAGATTTTTCTGATATACATACATATGTACATATGTTTTCATGGAGAAATTGCGCCAAGTCTAATGATAAAATGTACAGTAGAATCGCGCAGAAGTGTACCCGCGAGAATGTTAAACCTTCGGCTAACTTTAGGTTAACCTTTTTGAACTTACATATCTATTTTTTTCAAACCCAACCGTTTGTTTGGCAAGATAAACAACTGTTAAGTTTTCCCCGAATTTCTTTGTAAAAAATTATTGTCGAAATATTAAAACACTCTTGGGACATTTTGGTTAATTTTTTCGATATTCTACTGTACCTACATACGTACATATATGTATGCAATATGCAAGTAGTTAGTTTTTTTCTAATTGGTGGTAATATATGTTTTAACGGGGAAATCGCGCCAAAACGAACCACAAATACAAATGTATGCATGTGTGGTCTGCAGGTGGTTCTTAGACGACTAAAGCTAATACTATATATGTATGTATGTATGTATATGAAAGTGCTTTTTAGTTGGGAAGTACTTGCATATTTGCGCCAAAACCAACGTTAAAAAGAGAAGAATGATTTGAAAAAATTCGTGTACATACATACTTATATTATATGCTTAGATTTTTTTTTAATTGTAAGCTGTAATGGGGAAATTGCACAAAAATGGAAGTTAAGCAGAAAATTTTCAACGGAATTTTAGTTTTAAAAGAACTTCGACGCGTGAACTTAAGGGGGGAGCCTGCTTTATAAGCTTCAAAAACTCGATTATTTTTTTTTTTGCTTAAATCTCTTTAAAAATAATCTTAGATAATGCCCCCAAAGTTTTAAAGTGGAATTCGAAATATTTGCGAAGCTAGAAGGGAAAGAGCGACCGAGCGTCTAGCGGATATATGAGCGATTGGGCAGAAAGTGAAAACTTTGACGCGCGATTTCTCGGTTTTTCATTTTTACAATTTTTCTAAATTGGCGGGCAAAATTACAAAAAAAAAGTATTCAACCAATCGTATAAAACCAAGGCTTATTAGATTCAGTATCTTATTACCTCCTCTGTGAACCTAAGAAGTTCTTGAAAACAAAATTCTAAACTATTTTTTTAGTAAATTGAAGTTAGGTTTTTTGGTGAAAAATGCAACTTTTTTTTTCAAATCTAAGAAAACTTTGATTTTCGCGTTTTTTCGGGTTTTTTTAGGTTCACATAGAAGAAGGACTAATGAAAATTAATTATCCATTTGATTTTTTTGTTTCAGATAAAAATTGCGACCTACATTTTGCCCGCCAATTGGACACTTCAATTTCGCGGTGGTGCACAAAAGTAGATGAAAGTGGGCTGTATTTCGATATTTTAAATTTTAAAAAATGTTTTTTGTAAGTTTAAATATGTAATAAAATGATGTAAAAATTTCATTACATTTGCTTGTTTTTTTCTATCTTAAAAAAAATCACGAAAAACTGCCTTTTTTAGGCCTCCTAAAACCGAACAAATTTTTTATTAATTTATTAAAATGTCGTCGCAAAAGCGAAAGTGCCGAGTTCGCGAGTGTGTTTCCGCGACTAATAAACTTTTTTCTTTCCCTAGGGATCCTGAGGAAGCAAAAAAGTGGGTGGAGAACCTGAGCATGCCACCACCGTTGGATTTACCCGCCCACAATGCATTCGTTTGCATTGCGCACTTTGAACCAAGTGCAGTGGGCGTGAGGAAATTGAGGGCAAATGCGGTGCCAACCCTCAACCTTGGTGAGTTTTTTCATTTTAAATACATATATTTAATTTTTAATATAATATGTACATACATATGTATATATAATTAAAATGTGAATAGTGTATAATAGTGTGAATAGTCTGCCATTTCCCGGTATAAGCAATATTTAAAAAAAATGTGTAAATATAGTGAATATAATACAGTGTCTGAATATAGTGATTTAATTATTGCAAAACATGTGCACTATATTCAGATTTTTGTAAAAAAATATATTTTGTGTATAATTTATGAATATAGTGATTTTGTTATTGTAAAAGTGATATTGGTATTGTTCTGAATAATATAAAATATGTTTAAAATCGAATTAAAATCGAATCAGATTTTTGATGAAAAAATTTATAATATTTAGTAAATTTAGTGGAGGCTAATCTCATATAAGCAATATTTTAAAAAATATGAATATAGTGATTTTATTATTGCAAAACCTGTGCACTATATTTAGATTTAAAAAAAATAAGTGGAAAGTTAAAAAAAAGTTAAAAAACTATTCGCAATATTTAGCATTTTTACGCAAATTAACTTCCCTTGCGTGGGAAGTATTAAAAAAAAATGTATTCCGTTCCGCTACGCGAATTACATACATATGTGTTGAGTCGCGGTGAACGGGTTTTTAAAAAAAGTCAAAAAATCAAAGTGAATTGCAACAAGGTGACGTTGATGGCGATCAAGAACAGACTGCTTTATTTAATAAAATTGACTTAAAATGAAACTTATTCTAATTACAAATTGTTTATTAATAATATTAACTTACTTTTAACATATTATAGCTGAATAAGCATACTTTTATATATTTGATAGTTCTTAGGAATTTCACTTGTTAAATTATATTTTGATGACTTTATTGATTTAAGCAAAAGCCGGAAATGGTGTTATGTTGCAATTTGCTTTAACAGTTCATCGTATTTGTCAAATGCGGTAGAAATAAAACGCAAGTGTTGGTTTTGGTGTGATAATAAATGGTGCGCTTTGATCATCGAGATCAGGGATGGGCACATTTTTAGCCCGAAAAGTTAGCAAAGTGCGCACGGGGGCTAGATGAGGGGAATATCAGTTTACGGAGAGAAGGGCATAACAAGTTGAGAAAAATTGCGAAAAAAATGAATTACATTCCTCCGTAACTTAATGTTCATCGCAGAGTGGTTGCGGCAATACTGACATTGTTCACAAATTTAAGGGTGGAAGTTTACTTCATATCGGAATTGTACAGTTGTGTGAACAAAAAGAGGTAAATTAAATAAATAAAGAATTTAGTTTTTTTTTTATAATTGTTCTGTTAAATTTTAAAAATCTAAGTTGCTTCTGGAAATGTATTAAAATAATAATACGCGCTATAGAAAGGGAACACATATTTTCAAAAATATAAGAATCATCAAATAAAAATATATTTGCGCGGTATGGCATTATTGATTGAGAGTGGCTTAAAGAGGACATACACGGGCATACTTGTGCGTTCGATCTGTGTGAATTCGTTTGCCCATACACGACACACAAATCCATTTTGCGTTCGTTCTTCACACAGTTAACATGTGCGACAGGCAAACGGAACATTTCTTCGATTTATTTCTAATGTAGCACTTTTATCTATTTCTTTGTATTTCGTTAATAAGTTATTCCAACTTTTATTTTTCTCAATTTTATTTTTATATTTATCACTTTTCGTTTGCCAAATTGCCAATAAATTCAGATACGAAATCTTTATTAAGGGGAGAGCCTGCTTTAGAAGCTTCAAACAATCGCTTAAATCTCTTTAAAAATTATCCTAACAACAAACAAAGTTATAGATTGGAACTCGAAATATTGTCGAAGCTAGAAGGGAAATAGTGTCCGAGCGTCAGACAGATACATACAAGTACATATATGAGCGCTTGGACAAAAAGCGAAAAGCGCGATATCTCGGTTTTTTATTTTTACGATTATTTTAAGTGGCGGGCAAAGTTGGAATTGGGCAAAGTTTATTATCTTTGGCATAAAATTATCTTCTATTTAAACTAAAAAAAACTAGGAAAAGTCAAGTTTGAACATATTTTTAAACAAAATAAAAGTAAAATTTTTTTTTGGAATTTTCTTAGTTTAACTAGAAGATAAGTTATTAAAAAACATGAATCTCTTTGAATTTTTTGTTCCTGATAAATGCATATGCGAGATGCTGCATCGGGTAATTGCTTCCTAAAGGCAGGCAGACAGAATATCAAAGATTTCGTATTCAAAAAATTTGTGAAAGATGTTCAAATATATGACTATAAAGCCTAGAAATTTCGCTTGAATCAATTATGTCTTTCCCTCCCAAAAAAATTCTCAAAAAAAAAAATCTGATTTTTGAAGCCTCTAAAGCAGTCTCTCCCACATTAACACTTGGCAATTGTCCGCGATCTTCACTGCTCGGCGACACGAGAGAAATGCAAGATTTTGTGCCCTCACAACGCCATACACGATAAACATGTTCGCGCACCGATCGTAAAAAATCAAACATTTTCGCGAACATGGATCGGTACGCGAACAAGCCCATACACGAGTAAACCGCATGTTTACACATACCGATCGAACGCACATGTGTGCCTGTGTATGGCCGCTATAAGCACACAAATAGAATACAAACATTTGTAAACATGCTGTGGGAAAATACGTTGCTCTCATTTGTAAATATGGAGTGGTAAAACGTTGCTCTCACTTCCCTCTTCATGTTTGCCCGCGATGATCCCCTCACCTAGCCCTCAAAATGTGCACTCGTGCCCGCACGGGCAAAATGCCACTGAGGGCTAATGTGCCCATCCCTGATCAAGATGATCTCTCAATACGCTTGCCGATTATACACTGACTTTATTAGTAAAAGCACTTATATTTATATTCTTATAATTCTATGCTTATTACTAAAGATGCTTTGGCATTACATTAAGTGATGAAATACCAGCTTTGGATTTCCAATTATTCTCATTATCAAAAAATATTGAATTATGCTTACTTATGAAAACAAGTGATGTATTGATTTCTTAATAATTAAAATATCTCTATGACCACGCAGTAATACTGTAAGAAGATTTACACATTTGTTTACATTTATCACAGGGTCTCGCTGTGGTGCTGCCGTTAACTTGCATATACATATGTACATACATATGCACTTCATCGTTCACGTTTAAATATTGCACTGCTAACTAACACAACTTTCTTTTATACATATATAAGTTAAATAAGTTGAACAAGTCTTATTTTTTTAATTATATATTTTATAATAATTTGGTGAGCTACAATTTATAACTAAAACTTAAATCTAAAGAAAAGTATATCTAGAGCCTATGTTTACTATTAGCTACGTTCACTATTAATAGCATCAGGCGACCAATGCAGTGGCTGACGTGAGTTAACGAGTTTCCTTATCTTCTCAATATCTTCTGTTGTACTATTAATAATATCGAGCGACCAACGCAGTGGCTAGCGTGGGATAAGAATTTTGTTCACTCAAGCCACGCGTGAGTTCTCCGTCTGTGGATGAGCTATTTGAGTTAACTTATACATATAAATTTATAATATAGTTGTGTCTGAATATAGTGATTTAATTATTGTAAAAACTGTCGCAACTATATTCAGGATTGTTAAAATGTAAAAAATTGGGTATTCGTTATATCG
>NC_064305.1:22396420-22470001 GCF_023373825.1 Bactrocera dorsalis | reverse complement strand
CCCACGCTTTAAGCGTATTCATTTTAGTTCAGCGCTAACTGTTTCCACTACAATAACCGAACTGTCAAAAGAAATACGTTTAGAACATAGGCGTAGAGGACAACTTTCGCCTGAACTCAAACCCACTCGCACTACCATAATTCCAAATTCCGAAAAATCTTCGCCGTCGTTGTGGTCTGGACATGAAAAAATTATGATAGATATTGCTGCAGCTTCAGCAAACTCTTTACTTTCAATTTATAACCAGTGTTGGTATGCCTAGCGAACTAAAGCAATATCTAGATCGGTCTATAATACCTAGAAAAGAGAATCCAACAAAATTCTGGTTTGATTGTCGTCATTTTACTCCAGTCCTTTCCGACATAGCTCTAAAGTATTTGATATCGCCTGCGTCCTCGGTTTCCTCGGCGAGAGTGGCATCTGCTGTGAATCTCGCAGTACCCAATAACAGAAGTCGGCTTACAGCCGAGTACGTAAATCAAAGAGTTTTTCTTATGTCTGTATCAGATAAATATTGGTTTGATTAATAAATAATTAATGTTTTAATTGTTGTTCTTGGTTTATTAAAAATTATGTCTATTGGTTAGTATTTATCTAGTAAGGTAAGGTGACTAAAGTAGATTAGGCCAAATATTTTTTTTTTCATATCATACTGATGTATTGATATTTTTAAATAAAAACAAAGTCGATATTGATATATTCAAAAATCACCGATACAATATATATCGATACTTTATTCCATTTCCGACATCCCTAGTCCAAGCCTCTGCACCGTATAGCAGGACGGGAATAATGAGTGACTTATAGAGCTTAATTTTTGTTCGTCGAGAGAGGACATTACTTCTCAATTGCCCACTCAGTCTGAAGTAGCACCTGTTGGCAAGAGTTATCCTGCGTTGGGTTTCCAGGCTGACATTGTTGGTGGTGTTTACGCTGGTTCCAAGATAGACGAAATTATCTACAACTTCAAAGTTATGACCGTCAACAGTGACGTGAGTGCCAAGCCACGAGTGCGACGTCTGTTTGTTTGATGACAGGAGATATTTCGTCTTGCCCTCGTCCACTGCTAGACCCAATTGTTTTGCTTCCTTGTCTAGTCTGGAGAACGCAGAACTAACGGCGCCGGTGTTGAGGCCGATGGTATCAATAACAGCGGCATACGCCAGCAGCTGTACACTCTTATAGAAGATGGTACCTTCTCTATTTAGTTCTGCAGCTTGAACTATTTTCTCCAGAAGCAGGTTGAAGAAGGCGCACGATAGGGAATCACCTTGTCTTCAAGGTACCAACTTCGTTTGGTATCGAACGGCTCGATATCGAACGGCTCCTTTCCGATTCCGACGGAGCTTTTGGTGTTGCTCAACGTCAGCTTACACAGCCGTATTAGTTTTGCGGGGATACCAAATTCAGACATCGCGGCATAAAGGCAGCTCCTTTTCGTGCTGTCTACGAAGCGGTGGTGTGTGTCGATTCTCCTTTCACGGGTTTTTTCCAAGATTTGGCGCATGGTGAATATCTGGTCGGTTGTTGACTTTCCAGGTCTAAAGCCACACTGATAAGATCCAATCAGTTTGTTGACGGTGGGCTTTAATCTTTCACACAATACGCTCCATAGAACCTGCTCCTTATCAGTTCTTCGCCGCCGTGTTTGAATAGCTCAGTCGGCAATCCATCGGGCACCGCCGCTTTGTTTTTCTTCAGGCGGGTAATTGCTATTCGAACTTCTTCATGGTCGGATAATGGAACGTCTGCTCCATCGTCATCGATTGGGGAATCAGGTTCGCCTTCCCCTGACATTGTGCGTTCACTGCCATTCAGCAGGCTGGAGAAGTGTTCCCTCCATAATCTAAGTATACTCTGGGCATCGGTGACTAGATCACCTTTGGGGGTTCTACAAGAGTATACTCCGGTCTTGAAACCTTCTGTAAACCGCCGCACTTTTTCGTAGAATTTTCGAGCATTACCCCTATCGGCCAGCTTATCAAGCTGTTCGTACTTACGCATTTCGGCCTATTTCTTTTTCTGTCCACAAATGCGTCTCGTTTCCCTCTTCAACTGTCGGTATCTATCCCATCCCGCACGTGTTGTGGTCGATCAGAACGTTGCGAGGTAGGCAGCCTTTTTTCTCTCCGCTTCGACACGGCACTCCCCGTCGTATCAGCTGTTCTTTTGCACTTTCCGAAAACCAATGGTTTCGGTTGCAGCTGTACGTAAGGAGTTTGAAATGCCATCCACAGTTCCCTTATACCGAGTTGTTGACGAGTGCTCTCAGAGAGCAGGAGTGCAAGCCGAGTAGAAAATCGTTCGGCTGTGTGTTGTGATTGCAGCTTCTCGACGTCGAACCTTCCTTGTGTTTGTTGGCGTGCGTTTCTTGCTGCACAGAGGCGGCTGCGAATCTTGGACAAGATAGTGGTCCGAGTCGATGTTAGGACTTCGGAGCGCACGCACATCTAAAACACTGGAGACCTGTTTTCCGTCTATCACAACATGATCGAGCTGGTTGGAATCTAATGTTACAGATAACCTTATTTCGGGCCCCGGCGAAGTCGATCAGCCTCAACCCATTAGGGGATGTTTCCTCGTGGAGGCTGAATATACCGACCGTCATGCCAAAGATACCTTCTTTGTCCACCCTGGCGTTAAAGTCGTCAAGCACGATTTTGACATCGTGGCGGGGGTTCCAAGCACTCATAAAAGGTATCTTTGGTCACATCGTCCTTCTCTTCCGGGGCGAGGGCGCAAATCAGCGATATGTTGAAGAACCTCGCTTTGATGCGGATTGCGGCTAGACGTTCATTCACCGGAGTGAGTGATAGTACTCGGCGATGGAGTCTCTCTCTCACCAAGAATCCTTTATATCACTTTATATGGCCACTGTAGTGAATGTCACAAGGACCTACTCGTTTCTGTCCTTGTCCCGTCCATCGCATTTCTTGGACGGCGGTGATGTCAGCCTTTGTTTTCACGAGGACATCAACCTGCTGGGCAGTGGCACCTTCCCAGGTGCATGCCCTCAATTCGTAATCCTTATTTCGTTTTCCATGGTCGTCATCAAAAGGGGGATCTCTCATCCGAGGCTGGTTATAACTATTCACTGAGGATGTTTTTTTACGTCCCAACTCCAACCCCAGCGCACAACCCTATGTAGGGGATGTTTCGCCTTCTCACTTTAGCTAGCCTTCAAACGGATGTTCTTAGGCTACAAAGGGGATACTTGGTCAACGACCGGAAGTGGTGAGCTGCTTGAACCATGTGTAAAATAATCGATTCTGGCCACTCCCAAGTGAATGGCGATCAGAGATCTTTCCTCGCTTGCGTGAACTTCTACACATGATTCCATACTCAAGACTCCATCATCAAGGTAATACTACATAACAAAATTTGGTCGTCATCGGTCAATTAGGTGCTAAGATATAGGTTTTCACTTAAATGTGAGCGGTGTCAAGCCCATTGCCTTACTTGTACCCGGATCCGATAAAGGCTTTTTGTACTATCTCGAGTTTTATCGACTCATCTCGTCACGATAATCGTTTATATGCTTACATATGTACAGGATTTCTCCGGAAAATAATAGGATTGATTTTCTTTCGCCGCGACTATACTTAGGAGCATGCGCGCACTGACTGGATTGGGTAAAGGGCGTTCCTAGATAACGAACGAGGGGCTGGTCAGTTGTCCTCGAGCACCTGGAGAGTCAGGACAAACATTTGGCGCGATGCGTTTCTGATGAGAGTCTCTGACATTTCCTATTGGATGTTACAAACATCGTGACAAACTTAATATACCCTGTCCAGGGTATAAAATACATTTAAATATGTGAATAATTTGTAATTTATTTCTTTAATTTACAAAGGAATTTAGGTCAAATAGTTTTCATATACTGCAGCAATGATTTGAATATATCTGTACTATGTACAATACATATATGAAAACGTTGCTAATTTTGTACACATATTCATATACATATGTATGTATGTATGCACATGTATGTGGATATGCGCTAGTACTGTCCTGTAGCCGTGTTAGGATGAGGCCTGATGAGCAGCACTGCTTAGCCGCATAACTGGTTGCCATGACGTTCGCAATTCGGGTCGTAAACGCCAAATCTAAATAAGCAAACGTGTTGGTAAGTGTCGCCGGGGCTCAGTATAACGGAGGGGAAATTGGCCTGAAATTTTTCAAAAACAATGTTTATTTTCATAATTTCTTATAATATAATACTAAGTATGTCATTATACTCGTATAGTAAATACTTACGTGATTCACAGCGTCCGGGAACCAGTGTGTTTCCATACAGAATGACCCGTGCTTCTCGTACATACTGCGCCCCTTGCCGATGATCATGGGTTGCGTGTTACCTTTCTTTTTACCCCTTTTCTTTTTTAGTATTTGTCATAACAATGTACATATGTTAATGTTAGTGGGATGTGGTATGAGAGATAAGTTAGTAATTTAGTGGGACTGATGAAGGGACGGGCTAATGCGGTTAGGTTCATTAAAATACTAACCTCCAAGTCTGGCATGTTGTGCGCGGTATAGAAGTGCATACAGGGCTGATTGCTTAAAATTTCCATGCAGCGACCACTAGGAGGATGGAATACTCTGAAAAATTGTATAGAATTGAATACCAATTGCTTCAATTACTGAGTATAAATGGGGGTTTTATTTGAAACATTTTTTATTGCATACTTTGAAGTGGAAGCTTTATGTACCACCCCCACTGGTGCATATTCGTTTTCACAACTTAAGAATTTACTAGCATTTTAATGTAGCTGGCTTAAACTATATTTTCATACAATAAAAAATCGCTCTTAAAATACGTTTGTTAAGTTAGTGTTTAGACCATATCTCGATCAGCACTAGTATGAGATAACTTCTTTTAAGTTCTGTATGAAATAAAGAACACCTACATATATATATTAGTTATATACTGAATATTTTATTTTAAAAGTTGTAACTTTTATCTTAAAAAGCGAAAAAATTTATGCGTTTATCGTAAAATCAATCAAATTAAAACTATGCACTTTGACTTAGACTATTCTAGCAACTGCATTTTTATACCCTGAATAGGGAATATCAAGTTTGCCATTTTGTAGCATAAGAACGAAATATCGGAGACTCTATTAAGTATGTACTATTTTCATAGTAAAATTAACGAAGTTACGAATATTTTTATATCCTGAGCAGGATATACTATAGCTATACTTAAAAGGAAACGTTGGAGATCCTATATATCCTATCGGTACAGCCGAAGTTAACGTTTTCTTCTTATTATACCTTGAACAGGGTGTATTAAGTTCGTCACGAAGTTTGTAACACCCAGAGAGAAGCGTCAGAGACCCTATAAAGTATATATATATAAATGATCAGTATGTTGAGCCGAGTCGATTGGGCCATGTCCATCTGTCTGTTTGTCTGTCTGTATATATACGAACTAGTCCATCATTTTTTAAGACATCCTTTTGAAATTTGGAAACGTCATTTTTGTCTTAAAGAAGCTGCTCATTTGTCGGAACGGCCGATATCGGACCACTAAAACATATAGCTGCCATACAAACCGAACGATCGGAATCAAGGGCTTGTACGGAAAACTTTCGCATTTGACATGGATTATTGCTAAAGGTAATAAAATAATCTCCGAAAAAGTTGTTCAGATCAGATTATTATAGCATATAGCTTCCATAAAAACTGAACACATAGTTACTAAAAGAAATGAACCTGTGAAGGGTATATTAGCTTCGGTGCAGCCGAAGTTAATGTTTTATCTTGTTATATTTTTCTTATGAACGTTTTATGTCAAATCTTGAAAGAGTTATCTCCACAACTCACGATTTTATCTCCACAATTACTGCATGCATACATACATACATATGTATGGTATATCCTTTGACATTTCTAACACTATTTCTGTACACAATCTAGGATGTAATTTTTAAAATTGTTGATAATTTTTATTTTACAATAACAAATTACCCTAAGCCTAAGAATTATTGTTTCCCCTTAAAAGTCATATAACGAATGAACCTAGATTTTTTGATTGGGGAGAATCCGCTTTTTCGAGATATATCCGTTTGTACTGTTGCCGTATTTTTAAAAATTTCTTCGTAAAAACTTTTTTTTGTTTAAAATCATGGAGTCTCATATTTAAATGCACCTTTGATTTAACAGTGTCGTCACTAATACATGTGAGTTTTTGTATGAATTAACCTTACCCCAAACTCACAAAATCACAAGCTCAATGTGATCAGATATTTCACTCCAGTGCATATAAAATGGATGATCAATTGGTTTTAATGAAGAGAAATGAATGCACTCTTGTTGAGTTAAACAACAACTACACTCGAATTGTTTAAATACTTACTTTGCTTGCTTCTCAATACATCCTGGTGTGTACTTCAGTACGTAATTGTGGTCGTAACCCTTGGCGATCTTAGAGATTTTTCTCAAACCTTCTCCGACATTTGTCAGCTTACGTAAATCCAATGGATGATTCTCCAGACTAATAAACTGACCATTGGGCACCGTTTCTTCGTCCATATCGGTTATACAATCGGCCTTTATTTTAACGATATGTTCCGCCATACCCTGCTTGCCTGCATTCTAAATACAATATTTAGTACATGTGAGTATTGGAGCGGGTCGACTCGCTTACTATTAAATTGCCTATGCGGGAAATGTTATACTGATCATTCTGATCATCTTTGCGAATTTTAAAAATCTGAATTATCGGTTGAACGATAGATTTGTGATAGGGTTTTTCGACTCGACCGATTTCGACAAATTATTAGCAATAAATTTAATTAAGATATCTCAAACACTGACAAGCAAATATTTGTGATCTCTAAAAAAATTTCGCTTTTAAAAATCTTTGGTTTGAAAACGATTGTTAATAGCTCCTTTAGCAAAGTTGTTCGGAGTAACATTCCCCACATACACGATTTTTTTCGTTTTTTCGGCTCCCTATATAGTTGTTGATATTATAATTCAATGGATATTTCACTCACATGTCCCGCCAAATTGAAGTATGCATGATTAGTCATATTAACCGGTGTTGGCTTGTTGGTGGTTGCTTCAAAGCAAAAGCGCATACAATTATCATCCGTAATAGTGTAAGTAGCAGTGGCAACCACTTCACCAGGAAAGCCCTCATGACCATCGGGCGAAGTGAACTTGAAAACAACACCATCCGGTCTAATTTGATCCACTTCCCAAATGACCTTGCTAAAGCCATGAGTGCCACCGTGCAACATGTGTTTTCCCAAGAAGTTTTTAGTAACCTCGTACTTTTTTCCATCAAGTATAAAGTTGCCATTGCCAACGCGGCTGCAAACACGACCTACTGAACACCCAATATAGGGATTATTCTCGGTCAAGTAACCTAGGAAGAAGATATGAAAATCTGACGAAACAACCTCTAATCGATAACAAAACCTCACCTTCGATATTATCGAAGCCGAGCGTGATATCCTCTGCCATGCCATGCGAGTCCGGCACTTTTAGTGAAGTTATTGAGGCGCCGAAGGTTATCAACTGAAAGAAATTGCATTAACGATTCGCATAAATTTTTAGACGTTTTCTCTTGTGCTCTCACCTGCATCGACATTCTGCGATCATTGGTGATGGTGAAGCGCCTTATTGCCACTTCCTTCTTGGTTAGGGGGTTGATTGTGGTACCGAAAGCATCCTCTGTCACGCAAACCATTTTGTCACTAAGTTTGCTTTCAGTTTTGTTGTTTCACACGGCTACAATTAATTTGGATAATTATTTTATATTTTACTTTTTTTTTCCACACATATGTGTGTATGTATGTCTATGTACTGTTTGACTACCAAAATCGCCGTTGGGCGAAAATATTCCTAAAGTCGTTTCAAATTGAACGTCAACAAATCTTAGACAATTTTCGTATGTACTTCCCGTTTGACTGCTTTCATTTCTCTAAACTGTGAACAATTTTATTTCTCAACCTAAAGTGTACAAAGTATTTGTAGTCGAACTGCTAGAGCTACACGACTTTTGTGTAATCAAGCGCTGCGCGTCTTTCAATTCACATTCAATGTCGCTCATATAGGAGAAGTGATAACGTCAACCGAACGCGTAATCTACCTTTTGCTTCCGAACTCGGTGCTGCTCAATTGTCACTTGTGATTGCTTTACGTAGGAGAACTGTAAATATGCACCAGTCAATGTTCATTATGCAACACTTTGCTCTCAATAAGCATACGGGTGGCTCATTTTCACATTACGCCTGAAACGCTCATGCTCGCTGTTTTGCGAGAAGACTTTTGTACAAGTCAACTCAAGATACTATATTTCAAACAAAACTAATTTATTTAGCACTTGAATATAATTGCAAGTATGTGTAGTTAATAAATTACAATAACTTGTTGGTTTTTCAACTAATTTGTTTGCAACCGAAAACATGTATGAATGTATGTATGTATATACATTTTATATAATATTTTAGAAATATTCATTTATAGTAGTACATACCCATATACATATGTATGTATATACATATATATAACAAGTAACTATAGCATTATCTACATATGTATGTACGTATATTTGCTTCAAACTTCCTTAAGTAAAATATCACCAAACATAGTTTACAAATAAAAAAATTGACTGGTCCAAAAACTATTAAGTTTATACATTTAACATAAAGACATTTTTAATGACTAAATAAATTTGGCTGACAATGAACAACTGAGACCCCAAAAAGTGATAGTTTAAGTTTAGTTTTATATTTTAATTTCTGTTTTATATATTATAACGTATATGTACTCGTATGTATACATACACTTTATTTGATGAGATGTTGTTTGCTACTGGGAATAGATGTTTATCAAGATACTTTTTTTTGCCATTGTATATATGTATTTCAGGAAATTACTTTCACTAATTGACTGATTATATTGAGTTATTGATTGGTCATGCTAGATTCATCTATCGATAAGTTGAACATGTTGGATTAACATTCAATTACCAAGAAATATAGCATGTAGGTGAGCAATTTTGAGATTTTGGAAACTTACTCGGTGGAAAATGAAAGTTGTGATTGGTTCATTGAAACCGTTTTTTAAATGTGGGTACTCAATTATAAATGACCACAGTCGAAATTACCTCAGATTTCAAGAAATACGTTTTCGAAGTTTCATATAAATAGTTACATTAAACCCACCCTTCTTACTTCATTATTTCACTATTGCCGTGATCGGGTTGTGGCAAGGAGACTACTTCATAATCCAAAATAATTAGGCAGGACTTAATATGTTTGTGGTCTTGATAGCGAGATGTTTACAATAATATGGTAATCATATAATTACATACATTCATTTGTATGCTTTGGGATTTGAAGCCACAAAATACATATTTATTATGTAAGTACATCGCATCTAGCTTCTGGTGTCAGCTAAGTGTCACTCTTTATATTTCCTATAAATAAGCTTAAACTTGTTATCTAATCTTACATACATATGTATGTATGTATATATGTATATGTTTAGTCATACCGTGCATGTACTGTTTGATAAATTATTGTGATTACCTACTTATTTTGAGATCACTACATAAGGGTGATTCCAAAGTTGTGTCTTATTGCATCGTGGCGGAAGTTTGGAAAGGTGGCAATATTTGAAACCAACCGGAACTCCCCTTCAAAAAATAACCCTTAGTAAAATCTCTCTTTAAGAATTATTCATAGACACGAAAAGTGTGGTTAGTTGAAGCCCATGCCAAATTTCGTGAATATGTCTCTTAAAATGAAAAAGTTCGTCTATTCCGATGTTTCAGTTCATATGGCAGCTATATGCTATAGTGGTCAGATTTCGGCGGTTCCTACAAATGAGCAGCTTCCTGTATATAAAAAGCAAAATTTCATCGATATCTTAAAAACTGTAGAACTTGGACTAGTTCACGTGTATACAAATGGCCGGACAGACTAACGGACATAGCTAACTTGACTCAGCTCATCATGCTGATTAAATTAATACATACATATATAGTTTTAGTTTGACAATAAAAATACAAAAGTACAATTGTGACCAACTTCCCTTCAAACTAAACTAGTAAGGAAGGGCTAAGTTAGGGTGCAACCGTACTTTTTATACTCTTGCAACTTGAGTGCAACAAAGCCAAAGAAATCCTTTTCTTAATAACCCGAGCATCAGAATCCAAGCAATTATATCTTCTTCTTTACTGGCGTAGACACCGCTTACGCGATTATAGCCGAGTCAACAACAGCGCGCCAGTCGTTTCTTCTCTTCGCTACGTGGCGCCAATTGGATATTCCAAGCGAGGCCAGGTCCTTCTCCACTTGGTCCTTCCACCGGAGTGGAGGTCTTCCTCTTCCTCTGCTTCCCGCGGCGGGTACTGCGTCGAATACTTTCAGAGCTGGAGTGTTTTCATCCATCCGGACAACATGACCTAGCCAGCGTAGCCGCTGTCTTTTAATTCGCTGAACTATGTCAATGTCGTCGTATATCTCGTACAGCTCATCGTTCCATCGAATGCGATACTCGCAGTGGCCAAAGCGCAAAGGACCATAAATCTTTCGCAGAACTTTTCTCTCGAAAACTCGCAACGTCGACTCATCGGTTGTTGTCATCGTCCAAGCCTCTGCACCATATAGCAGGACGGGAATTATGAGCGACTTATAGAGTTTGGTTTTTGTTCGTCGAGAGAGGACTTTACTTTTCAATTGCCTACTCAGTCCGAAGTAGCACCTGTTGGCAAGAGTAATCCTGCGTTGGATTTCCAGGCTGATATTGTTGGTGGTGTTTACGCTGGTTCCAAGATAGGCGAAATTATCTACAACTTCAAAGTTATGACTGTCAAAAGTGACGTGAGTGCCAAGTCGCGAGTGCGACGACTGTTTGTTTGATGACAGGAGATATTTCGTCTTGCCCTCGTTCACTGCCAGACCCATTTCTTTTGCTTCCTTGTCCAGTCTGGAGAAAGCAGAACTAACGGCGCGGGTGTTGAGGCCAATGATATCAATATCATCGGCGTACGCCAGCAGCTGTACACTCTTATAAAAGATTGTACCTGCTCGATTCAGTTCTGCAGCTCTAATAATTTTCTCCAGCAGCAGATTGAAAAAGTCGCACGATAAGGAGTCGGCTTGTCTGAAACCCCGTTTGGTATCGAACGGCTCGGAGAGGTCCTTCCCGATCCTGACGGAGCATTACGTGTTGCTCAACGTCAGTTTATACAGCCGTATTAGTTTTGCGGGGATACCAAATTCAGACATCGCGGCATAGAGGTAGCTCCTTTTCGTGCTGTCGAAAACAGCTTTGAAATCGACGAATAGGTGGTGAGTGTCGATTCTCCTTTCACGGGTCTTTTCCAAGATTTGGCGCAAGGTGAATATCTGGTCGGTTGTTGATTTACCAGGTCTAAAGCCACACTGATAAGGTCCAATCAGTTTGTTGACGGTGGGCTTTAATCTTTCACACAATACGCTCGATAGAACCTTGTACGCGATGTTGAGGAGGCTTATCCCACGGTAGTTGGCGCAGATTGTGCCTGCCGCTTTGTTGTTCTTCAGGCGGGCAACTGCTATTCGAACTTCTTCATTGCCAGGTAATGGAACGTCTGCTCCATCGTCATCGATTGGGGAATCGGGTTCGCCTTCTCCTGGTGCTATGTGTTCACTGCCATTCAGTAGGCTGGAGAAGTGTTCCCTCCATAGTCTAAGTATGCTCTGGGCATCGGTAGCTAGATCACTTTTGGGGGTTCTACAGGAGTATGCTCCGGTCTTGAAACCTTCTGTAAGCCGCCGCATTTTTTCGTAGAATTTTCGAGCATTACCCCTGTCGGCCAGATTATCAAGCTGTTCGTACTCACGCATTTCGGCCTCTTTCTTCTTCTGTCTGCAAACGCGTCTCGCTTCCCTCTTCAACTCTCGGTATCTATCCCATCCCGCACGTGTTGTGGTCGATCGTAACGTTGCGAGGTAGGCAGCCTGTTTTCTCTCCGCTGCGACACGGCACTCGTCGTAGTACCAGCTGTTCTTTTGCACTTTCCGAAAACCAATGGTTTCGGTTGCAGCTGTACGTAAGGAGTTCGAAATGCCGTCCCACAGTTCCCTTATACCGAGTTGTGGACGAGTGCTCTCAAAGAGCAGGAGTGCAAGGCGAGTGGAAAATCTTTCGGCTGTCTGTTGTGATTGCAGCTTCTCGACGTCGAACCTTCCTTGTGTTTGTTGGCGTGCGTTTCTTGCTGCACAGAGGCGGGTGCGAATCTTGGACAAGATAGTGGTCCGAGTCGATGTTAGGACCTCGGAGCGCACGCACATCTAAAACACTGGAGACCTGTTTTCCGTCTATCACAACATGATCGATCTGGTTGGTGGTTTTTCGATCCGGAGACAGCCAGGTAGCTTGATGTATATTCTTATGCTGGAATCTAGTACTAGAGACAACCATATTTCGGGCCCCGGCGAAGTCGATCAGCCTCAACCCATTTGGGGATGTTTCCTCGTGGAGGCTGAATTTACCGACCGTAGTGCTAAAAATACCTTCTTTGCCCACCTTGGCGTTGAAGTCGCCAAGCACGATTTTGACATCGTGGCGGGGACAGCTCTCATAAGTGCGCTCCAAGCACTCATAAAAGGCTTCTTTGGTCACATCGTCCTTCTCTTCCGTCGGGGTATGGGCGCCAAATCAGCGATATGTTGAAGAACCTCGCTTTGATGCGGATTGCGGCTAGACGTTCATTCACCGGAGTGAGTGATAGTACTCGGCGATGGAGTCTCTCTCTCACCAAGAATCCCACACTTTATATGGCCACTGTAGTAAATGTCACAAGGACCTACTCGTCTCTGTCCTTGTCCCGTCCATCGCATTTCTTGGACGGCGGTGATGTCAGCCTTTATCTTTACGAGGACATCTACCAGCTGGGCAGCGGCACCTTCCCAATTAAGGGACCGGACATTCCAGGTGCATGCCCTCAAATCATAGTCCTTATTTCGTTTGCCATGGTCGTCATCAAAAGGGGGGTCTCTCATCCGAGGCTGTGTTTGCTTTTTCATTGGGGGTGTTTTTTTACGTGGCGGGTCCCAAGCCCAGCGCACAACCCTAAGTGGGGGATATTTCGCCTTCTCACTTTAGCTCGCTTTCAAACGGATATTCTTAGGCTACCTAGAGGATACTTGGTCAAAGACCGGAAGTCGTGAGCTGCTTGAGTCATATGTAAAAGAATCGTTTCTGGCCACTCCCAGGTGAATGGCGATCAGAGAACTTTCCTCACATGCGTGAACTTCTACACATGACTCCATCCTCTAGCAATTATATACATATGTACATATTCAGTTGAACTTCCGTAACTCGAATCACCATAATTCACAAAAAAACTTCGAGTTAGAGAGACTTCAAGTTATGGAAGGAAATTTGTATGAAGTTTGTCTTCTATTGCCAAGTCAAGAGTTAGGAGAATTTCGAGCGAGTATGCAAGTTGAAGTAGTATCGACCCGATTTTCATCTATTTTTGCCAAACCTTCCTACTATTGATATGCCACATATGTATCAATAAAATATCTATATTATACGTTCTCTGGAGAAGGTTCAATTGCGGACCAGCGTGTGAATTGTCAAAAGCTAACAAAATCCTATTAGTGGATTTCACCACTTTTGGCTGAGAAGGGGAAATGTTAACAGTGCTGAGCGAATAGAGCTGAGCATTCAGTGAAAATTATGCTCTGAAGTTTGCTTTGATAGTACAGCCGCATGTTATTCTCTTTGCATTTACGTTTATATGGAATCATATTTATTGATATGAATTCCGTTTTTGAATTTTTTATTTTATTTTATTATTTATTGATATGAATTTCGTTTTGAAATTTTTAGGAATGCATGCAAAACTGCAAACGTTTTAGTTAAACTACATATGTACATATGTATGTATGGTATTTCAAAGTAATATTTATTTACAATCTGCAAATAAGACCTACTTTTTGAGTATTTCTTATGTTAGAAAATACTTTCATCATTTAACACCTACATAAGTATGTATGTATACATACATGTACATACATACATATATTCGCATGTATCATTGATAATTTGAACATTTAATATTTTTATTTTTTTGTACGTAATATAAGTACTTTCCTAATATTTTGCATTAAAATTGTCACTAAAAGAGATTAAGTTTATTACAACATATAATATGTACATATGTATGCTTTTATATTTGCACGTGTTGATATGAATGTACATACATATGTAAAAGTATATGCATTCAGAAATTTTATCATTTATCATTTATCAATATACTATCATCAGCGCGCTTTAATGTGTATGAACATACATACATATTTGCATTGCCGTATAATGCATACACAAACCTACCAACATATGAATGAATATGAGTACACATCTAAATATGTATGTATGTCACCCACAAAATCTACAAACGTTGTTCTGCAAAAACATCACATCATACATACTTATGTATATGCTTCAACATGTAAATATGTCGCCCGTAAAAAATTCAAATATTGTTCTACAAAAACAACAATCGTTTGAAAAAGCATCAGAAACCAATATGGCCGACTTCAAAATTTATAGTAAATTACACAACAACAAAATTTTCATTCATGAACGCAAACGTACTTTCAAAAAGCATATTCGATTCATTCATAAAAGCAGACGCCATTACATCTCCCCGAGCATGCCTTGCCTACAAGCGTCTTTTCGCGACGATTTCAAAAGCCAAAAATCATAAATTGAATATATTTCTGAAATGTATGAGAAGGAAAAAGTGTCAACCCCGCAAAAATAAGTATAAAAATATATTATAATAAAAATGACAACATAGTTTATTTGTTGATTTTCAATTTTAAATATTTTTCAACAAAAATATTCAATATTCTTCTGATTCATGTGTACAGTCAATCCCGGTTAAGTAGTATTCCGCTTAAATGAAAATCAAATCCCTCCCTCATCATTTTTAACAGCCTATATTATATCTTGCTGCATCTCACGGTTTGTTTTTTGAAATATAATAGAAATTATTGTCATAACTCGACTCGGTTAAGTATCCGCAGTCGCTTATGTACCATATTATATTTTTAACACATTGAGTGCCATGGCTACACGTTTTCGTGCGACACCAAAAACTTCCTGGGGTGCCATGGCTACACGTTTTCGTGCGACAGGCATTGTCTGGCCTTAGGTATTGTCATGTGTTTTTGGTTGACGCTACAGGGTTTTTTAAATGTATTTCTAGTAGCCTAATGTTTGCCCTAAATTTTGGTTCGAGTTTCATAGAGATATCTTCATTTTAGCGGTTTTTATAATAAAAATTCGGAGGTTCTTTTTAATTTTGAAAATTTATTGGAATTCATTCGATATTTCGGAAAAAAAAGTATAAAAAAGATATTGGAAAATTAAAATTAGGATATGATAACTCCAATTACATGGATTTTTTACATTAATTTTTTAGATGTGTATATTTTGGAATGCAATCAATGCACAATTGGGAGATGTTGGGGCATTGCGGACAGTACGAAGTTGTCCTTTTGATATTCTTTCTTGCTTCCTTTCGACTAAATTTTCTTTTTGCTTCAGCGTAGCATAAAACACAAGCACGTCGGATGGTTTTATTATTTTCATCTACTCTTTTTGTGATAATATGATTTGATTGCGATATAGGCTGCGGGGATGTGAGATCTACATATGTATAGTAGGCCCGTATATTAATGTTTCTATTCGTAGCTGCTTTATACACAGTATAGGTATTTACCACGGAAAGTCCAAGTAAAAGTTCAATTCCCAGCTTTCGGTACCATTTTAACCCTTTGCGAAGGGTATTTTCGTATGAAGCCATTTGGTCGGAAAGATCAATGCCTGATTTCCCCTTATTATATTCTACCACAGCCAGTGGCTTTTCTGTTGCTCGTCTTTTACGTCTCGCTCCTTGACTAGTTGAAGGCTCCGCAGGATTATGTGCTCCATCTGTTATGGATACCATTATCGGGGCATGTAAATGTAAAGGAAAATGCGTAAAACGAAAAAAATAAGAAATAGCAAAAAAAATTGCGTCGCACATTTTCGTATGACGTCGATTTTTACGATTGCAATTCCGTCGTGCAGTGCCATGTCGTAAGGAAACGTGCGACAAAAAAAAACCGTTATAAAATCCAAAATAAACCACAAAATCATCCGGGATTGGCGCAGAACTGAATATTTTCTTATTTTCTACTTTTACACCAGCTTATAGCAAAAAATGTGCTTGGCACCCGGGGAAGGTTTCGTCAAAACCCCTTGACACTCAATGTGTTAATTATAACAAACCACAAAAATCTGTATATTTGATTGTGGCACGCAACCGGGATTGACTGTATTTGTCATGGAATGTATGTATGCAAATATGTAAAGAAGACATATTGACATGCGCGTGCCACGTTGTACACGAATAGGGGTTGATTTTGCGCTTGCTCATATGCGCTGTTTTTTTTTTTTTTTTTTTTTTTTTTTATCTTTTTTATAGTAGGAGGAAGCATTGAAAGCCGGAGCGCGGGATTTTAATCAGCTAAATCTAACCTACTCCCATCTTATGTCTCTCACGCGGGTCCACTGGATAAAGTATTAATTCATGGGAGAGAAGAATACATTTTAGTCTCCTTTATTGTATGGACTGACTGACACCAAATCTGTTTTAACTGTCTCAATTTTGTGATAATTAGATTTGCCGCTCTGCTGACAGCTTTCCACTTTACAGAGGACTCGCACATATGTATGTATATGCAGTCAAATTTTCCACCGTGATGCTACCTCCCAGGGTGGTTTCCCTTATACTTGAAAACCGTGGGCAATGAAAGAACACGTGTTCAGAGTTTTCTATACACTCTGTACACGTCGGACAGTATTGACTAAAGTCATGACGATATTTGAATAGATAGCTTCTAAAGCAACCATGCCCACTGAGTATTTGGGTAAGGTGGAAATCCAGGTCTCCATGTTTCCTACCTATCCACGAGTGTATGTCTGAAATCAGTCGGTAGGGGTCCACCGTCCTTTGCGTGAAGTTTGCCACCACTGCTGCCACATTGCTATGCTTTTTATTCTCTCTTCTCTTTTTGCTGTGATAGACGTCTCTGATAAGTTATATATTCGCGCGAATTCGTCTCCCTGGATGTCAATCGGTGCCATGCTGGCTAATACCTCAGCAGCGTCATTTGAAATGGTTCGGAAAGCACTTATCACTCGTATTGCTGAAAGCCTATGCACTGTGTTAATTGGTCTAGCATATGACTTTGTTTCTAGCGCCTGTATCCATATTGGAGCCGCATATAGGATCACTGAACTTATTGCCTTAGCTATTAAACATCGTCGGCTGGAACGCACACAGCCTTTATTTGCCATCATTCTAGACAACGCATTATATATTTTATTTGCCTTACTTGTCGCATTTTCCAGGTGCTCTTTGAACTTGAGCCTTGAGTCCAATGTTACCCCGAGATACTTCAACTGCGGCTGTGAAGTAATCTCACATTCTCCGATGATCAGCGATATTTTCTCCTTAATTTTCCTTGAGCTTATGAGCAGGACTTCTGTTTTCTGCTCAGCCAGCTCTATACTCATGGCAGAAAACAATCGGCGAAAACCATTAATGCTGTCATTGAAAGTGATCCGGAGGTCAACCACATGTATAGCTACAGCTACCACTATGAGGTCATCCGCATAGGCGATTGTTTTCACATTTTTTGATTGCGGTGTTCTTAACACCCCGTCGTACATCAGGTTCCATAGCAGCGGGCCTAAAACCGAACCTTGCGGTACTCCACTGGAGATAGTGTAGCTCTGAGTTCCCTCGTCCGTCTCGTATAACAATCTCCTATTTTGAAAATAACTCATTATAATATTTATCAGATACTGAGGAGCGTGTATATCGTGTAGTGCTTTTATTATATTTTCCCACTTTGCGGAGTTGAACGCATTCTTCACATCTAGGGTTATTAGCGCGCAGTATTTTTTCCGACCACCTTTCCATCTTTTTCCGCTTATTGCACATTTTGCAGTATCAACTATTTCTCTTAGTGCGTCAATAGTGGACCTCTTTTTAATAAAGCCGTATTGTTTCTCTGATAATCCGCCGGCTTTTTGGATTTCTAACTCCAAGCGGTTTCTTACAATGCTTTCGTACACTTTTCCAATTGTGTCGAGCATGCAAAGAGGTCGATAAGATGAAGGTTCTTCTGGTGGCTTTTTTGGCTTTGGGAGTAGAACCAGACGCTGTATCTTCCACGGATCGGGGAATACCTCTTCTAATATACACGCATTGTACATGTTAACAAATAAACTGGGCCTCAGGGTTATGGCTTCTTTAAGGGCTCTATTTGGTATACCATCTATTCCTGGCGCTTTGGAGTTTTTGATCTTTTTTGCAATAGCCAATAATTCGTCTTCTGTGACTAGTAGGGGTGGCTCCGTAGCTTCGTTTCGTCTAATATAGGAAATGGGGGCATGTGTCGGGAATAACGCTTCGACAACATTTTTCATAAATAATGCATTCTTGGGTAGCTGAGATTTATTTTTAAACTTCGACATACAAATTTTGTAAGCCGTTCCCCAGGGGTCCATGTTCGCTTCTTCACAGAGCTTTTCGAAACAGGATCTCTTACTACGGATAATGGCTGACTTTAGGAGCTTTTTCTGATATTTAAATGATTCTCTGAGGCTGATTTCGTTATCACCTCCCTGGTTACGCTGGTGGCGGCGTCTAGCTGAGTGACAGAGCTTCCTCAGCTTGGCGATTTCGTCGTTCCACCAGTATACCGGCTTCCTATTTATATTGTATCTCGTCCTGCGCATAGTTGCATCGCATGCTGCAACTAGCTCCTTACGCACAGCGGATACTAAGTGGGCGGGATCTTCGCCTGATGCCTTTGCCGCACTCCAGACGCTCTCAAAAACGTCAGTATCAAATTCCTTTTGCCTCCAACTTCGCCTTCGAGAGGTGTTTCTCGGACTGTGTTCAGTTTCTTGTGAGAACGAAACTTCTTAAATTATAGCCATATGGTCACTATTTGTGTACATATCTGACACCTTCCACTTAGTATGCCTGCTAAGTGCGTCGTTAGCAAACATTAAGTCTATTATTGAACCTTTACTTCCCTTTTGAAAGGTATTTTGTGTGCCACTGTTTAAAATTGTAAGGTTTGTTTGACTCAAAAATTCTAGAATGAGGCGACCACGATGATTAGTAATTCTGCTACCCCAAGCAGTAGACCATGCGTTAAAATCTCCCGCTATTATTATTGGGGATTTGCTTCTGATTTCTAGAGATAACTCCAGGAGAAAATCTTCAAACTCGCTAATTGTTGCGCTAGGACGAGCATAACAGCTTACAAAATAAATTCCTTCTATATTCGCCCATGTAAAGCCATTATGGGATTCGTTGGAACGTGATGTGAAGGCTTGACCTTTGCAGGCCCATATTGCCGCCTTGCCATTTATATCTTTACTCCAAGTGCTTTCCGAACGTTGAGAGTATTGTTCGCTTAATAGGGCGACATCTATGTTTTCATCCAGCACCGTCTGTTTTAGAAGGTCTTGTGCTGAAGCGCAATGGTTCAGATTTAGTTGCAATATCTTCATTTTTTCGTTGTCTTCAACATATCTGCGTATTTAGGACAGACCGTACTTAAAACGGAGTGCTCTCCTTTGCATAGCATACAACATGGGGAATTTGTGCATGTCTTTGCCACGTGACCTGGGGTTCCGCAACGTGTACAAAGGGAAGACCTATCAATGGGGCTGCAACATTTGTGCGCTATATGTCCTAGTTGGAAGCACCTAAAACAACGAGTAATAGATGAAAATTCTCGGAGGCGGCATATAGACCACCCGATCTTTACTTTGCCGCACTTGAGTAAAGTTTTGGCATCCTCAGCTCGTAGGCAAATAAGAGCTATTTGTGTGCCACTTCGAGTTTTCCGCAAATTTTTTATATTTTGCTTCCCCAGGTTTTGGATCCCACACTCCTTTTGTAATGCCTCACAGATTTCTTCAGGGGTGGTTATCTCATCCAAGTCTTTGCACATAATGGTAATATTATGAGTTTTTGGCTGTATTACGGCCATCTCACCAATAACTCCTTCTAGGGCGCTTTCGAACGTGTCGGCTCTCTTTTCTGCTTAATTTTTTAATTCGATTAGCAGGTCTCCTTTGAGGATTTTTCTAATGTACCTCACGTTTGAGCCCAGTTCTTCAAGGCCTCTGTCGCATTTTATTTTTTTCAGAATATCCGCATACGACGCTCCCTCCTTTTTTGTTAAGATTATAGCGTCTGGTTTCGATCTGATTCTCTTCTCGATCGGTTTCTTCCTTCTAACAACGTCTGTCCACTTTTCGACTGCGGGCTTGTCACCCAAACTGTCTTTGTGCATATATTCCGTGACCTCACTGTGTGTTGCTTGCACTTTGTGACTCATGTTTTTGGGCTTCTTCGTTGGTGGCAAATATCCCAATATCTCGCGTGGTCTCTTTGGAGCATTTTTTTTCACTTTGAATAGGGGATACCTGCGACGCTTTCCCTACCATGATTCTTTTCGACGGCTTCTCTTGCTTTTCTGCATTATCATACAAGCTTGTGATACAGCTTACAAGATCACGCATAGCTTGATTTATATGTCTCTGACCGGACATCATGCCTTCGAGCTCTCTAATTTTCCTACCCAGTTTGCAGAAAATATTGGGATTTTCTCCATTGTTAAGCTCCTCAAATTTGCCACCTTTGCCTGCTTTTTCGGCATTTTCGCATATTTTTGCTGATCCAGCAGCGGTGGGTTCCTTCGGTTTGCCTTTTGGAGGCGTTCTCAAAATTTTTGAGGTCCTCCGAAAAGGATTCTCTGGTGTACATCCCAAACTGTTCTCAGAGGCCATAACTCTGCCAGAGAATAGTTGGGAACACCTGTCAGTGGGTACGTTCAGTCTTTGCCCTATGTGTTTGCGCTGTGTGTTTGTAAAAGTGTGTATGCTTCTGTTGATTTTGCGCTTGCTCATATGCGCTGTGTGTTTGTAAAAGTGTGTATGCTTCTGTTGATTTTGCGCCTGCTCATATGCGCTGTGTGTTTGTAAAAGTGTGTATGCTTCTGTTGTAACAAATATATGTATGTATGTATGTTTATTTTTTGTCGTGCCAACGTTACTGTACATATGCATGTATATATGTATGTTCAATTGTGGGTTTGCATAACAAAAAACTGAGTGAAATCCAAAATGCTTTTACTTTATAAATAAAGACACCTTTTTTTTGCTTTTTTATGAATGTGAATATTTTTATTGAAAAATTTTTCCTTAAAACTAACAATTTCAAAATTTCAATTAAATTAATTTAAATAAATAATTAAATATTTTTACTTAAAACGAACAATTTTAATTAAATTAATTATTAATAAAAAAATAAAATTTAACGTAAAACTGAATTACGAAATATTCCATTTAAAATGGAAATTTCTCACACGACTTAATAATTAAATTAAGTCATTTAATTTCACCTGCTTTTTTAAACACAATTTAATCCATCTTGATTATATTAGTGTTTAAAAAAGCTAGGCTCAGTTGCAACGTTAAAAAAAAAAGAAAACCTGCAAAGATAAAAAAGACTGAAAGTAGAAGAAGAGCTGAAAATATAAGAAAAAACTGAAAATAAAAAAAACCTGTAAATAGAATAAAATCCAAAATATTAATAAAGTTAATATATTATTATTTTGCAAATTCATTACTTACCCAAAAGTAAGATGTTCGATAGTCAAACGGCTCTGACTTGCAACTTCTTTTTAAGTTTTTTTTATTTTTTCATCGCGCTTCCGATGTCGTTCCCTAAGTACTTCTTCTTTCACAAGCCATTTTGAATTTTTAAAGAGCAGTACTGTTACTAAATACTCTAACAATTTAATTTTGTGGGCAAAACACTCATCGGCTGGATCAAACCATTGAGGAAAAACCTTTTCGGTTTTTTGTTGGATAGCGGACAACATTAGACAACGAACATTGGAATGATGAGCATATTCGTTGAAGAGCTTGACGTACCACATCATTTGCAGTCGACACACTTCGAAGACCCTATCACCAGTCTTAAATCGCTGTCATCCTTATAGTTTTTCGCTTTGATGAGGGCCTCCGAATAGAGCGTTAAGTCGCTCTGTGTCTTTGTCATTGCCTTTGTGCACTTTTCGCAATGAATTCTACACAGAATTTTCTGGTAAATACCATAGCCTGTGTAGTACCGCTTGATTTGGACGTCAGCTTCATCGTCCTCTTCAACGAAATTTTCGTCTGGAATAACAAAAGATTCCAGGTCGAGTTGCTCAGGTTCCTGTTCGTTTCCCTGCACATCTAGATGACGATCTTCGGGGCCTAAATTCCAATCTAAATTAATATCGTCATCATCCTCGCAATTTGCGCCCTTACTTTCAAAATATTGCCTAAGTATCTTCATAGATATTAGACGACCTACAATATACTGCACTTCATGGGCAGTCGGATGGGTATTAATACCCTGACTCGCTCGGACTCTATAAAAGAAGTTCTCCAACGCATCCTGATTTAATTTCCCTAGAAATATAAAATCTAATTCCCTTTGATCCTTAAATAGCTCTTCTGACAACATTAGCATCCCCCTAATTGTATTGCGAAAACCGTCAATACACTTTACCCGAACATCATTCGGTAACCTAATTGATTTTAAAAATTCTATATGATCATGGAGGCGTTGGACCTTCCCGGAATCATTTCTAAGAAGTGGACGTTTCAACGGATTTTTGGAATCAAATATTTTGCAGTCTAAATCGTCAAAGAGATCATTCATCCTCTTGACGAATAACTGCGTAGGCTTTATACATTTTATTAAATATTCGTCACTGCCGAATAGATTTTGGCTGTAAGCCATTTCAATGCCAGCCGCGACCGAATTGCTAAAAACTTGTGTGGCACGTTTGACGGACATTTTCTCAAAGACGCTGGGGTAAACATGGGACTCCGTTAGTTTTGGACAGATTTTAAAATGGGTATTGCTCTGGTCAATTGAGTAAAGTTTTTTAATAACTTTAAAAGTGACTATTCCATCAGGAGTTGAAATATCATATTTCAGCAACGTATTACGGATGGACTTAAATAGATGGCAATAGTCAAATAAGCAATACACTTTAGAACCTTCGTGCATGTAAAAGGGTGTTTCTTCAGTAATTCCCACTGATTTGAAAACGGAAGAATTCGAAGCCCCTTGATCGCAGACTAAAGCCTTAACATTAAGTCCAATGGACTTTAGTGCTGCGATATTCTTATTCAAAATTTTAGATAAATTTTGAGTAAGAAGTCCACCTTTGGAAATATAGTATGAAAACACATATTTCCAACTTGAACTTAACCCTTTTACCATAAAAAAACAACACTTATTCCCTATCTTCATTTCCCGATGGCCTTCCCCATGATCTACAAACCCATCAATAATATCCCTAACTCTATTGTAAGTTAGGTCGGACTTTATGATGATTTCATCAAATAAAAGAACGCAATTACGTTCTAAAACGGACATATTTTTGGCGATTTTGCCTAAATTCGATATGACATTGGCATCGAAGCCAGGGACAACATACCTAATGGGGCGCCATCTCAAAAGAGAACTTTTGCTCGGTAAAGAGAAGCCTAAATCGTCACGCATGAAACTATAAGCTTTGGTGGCCATATGTATAATTAACATTTTGTGCCAATGTCTTTTCATTGTCACTAAAAAAAGTGTGCTTCGTGACGATCATCCTAGCGAATGTAATAGCATCTTGGCTGGAATTCTCATCCGCAACTATTGCACGTTTTTGTAGTTCTTTATATTTTTTCTCTAAATCTTCAATAACCCCCTCTAACTCTTTGACCTTTTTATTTAATTTCAGCGCATTACTTTGATAATAACGCGCGAGTTTACATTCCTATACCCTAAACACCTTGTAATAATATATACTTATGTATGTATATAGTAAATGCTTAATAGCTCACTAACATAAAATTAGGTTCCACATTAGCCTTAGCTGTGGAATAAGAGAGTGAGCGTATTTCGGGTATGCTAACACCAACTCAACTAAAAACATAAATATATACATACATATATATATAAATAAGTATATATAAGTAAATAAGCTAATGTCGAATGATAATACAGTTAAGCCTAATATTAGAAGCGAACTAACTAAGAATGTTAGTACAGTTAGCATTAGAATAAGGAGTATGTAAACTAATAAGGAATGTAAAGTTAGTTAGTCTTAAGATTCATTTCATTAAATACGGTTGGAAAAAAAGGCCGAAGCTCTTTTTATTTTCAAACGATATAACTGGCGCAGTCGGGTAAACTTTGATCAAAAGATCAAAGGAATCGAATCGTTTTGCCGAAAATATTTAAAAAAGTTTAATTAAAGTGAAAAAGTTTAAAATATATACTTAAATATACATTTTACAAAAAAAAGGAAAGTGCGAAAATAGCAAGAAATTCTATAAAAAACGAAAAAATAGTGTAAAAAGCTTAAAATATATAAAAAACGAAACAAAAGTGCAAAAAGTTTAAAATAAATAGTTAAATATACATTTTACAAAAAAGGAAAGTGCGAAAATAGCAAGAAATTTTATAAAAAACGAAAAAAATAGTTCAAAAATTTTAAAATAAATACTAAAGTATACATTTTACAAAAAAAGTGAGCGTGAAAATAGTACAAAAATCTATAAAAAACGAAAGCTACAGTGAAAAATCAAAAAAAAAAGAAATTTTTTTTTTTTTTGTGAAAATCGAACTCAAATTTCTAAAAAAACAAAGAAAGCAAAAGCTACAGTGAAAAAACCAAAAAAAAAAGGAATTTTTTTTTTTGGCGAAAACCGAACTCAAATTTCTAAAAAACAAAAAACAAAAAAAACGAAAGCTACAGTGGGAAAAATTCAGAAAATTTTTTGGTGAAAATCAAACCCAAATTTATAAAAAATCACACGAAAAATGTTTAGTGAAAATAAAGCGTTATACAAAAAGCACTAAAACCTTAAAGGAAAAAAGAAGTGAAATAAATGCTAAAAGCGATAAAAGTTTACAAAAAGTTGCAAGTCGTGCTAAAAAGTGCTAGTGTCACGTATCACAAAAAAAAGTACAGTACCCGTATACATATATATAAAACACAGTTTCAAAAAAAGCAGTACAATAATACTGTTTAATATAAAACAAAATTGTTTGCTGTAAAAAGTACAGTACCGACAAAACTAAAATTTACAGCTTGCAACACGTGTTAAAACAGTAACAACGGAACTGGCGGTATATACATATATACATATATGTATATATAAGGCACAGTTTCGGAAAAACAAACAGTAAAATAATACGGTTTAATATAAAACAAAATTGTTTAAAAAGTACAGTACAGTATAAAGCACGGTTTCGAAAAAAGCAACTACATTTTTACAACCGTTTTGTGAAAAAAAAAACAAGTTGAAACCAAACATTTTTGCGGAACCAATAAAACGAATTCACAGTTTAAACAAAAAAAAAATTTTCACATGGTAACAAAATTAAAACCAACTTTCAACATAAAGTAGTGAAGCGTGCTACGAGTACCTACCTCATTATTCATCAATTTTTTTTTTTTCGAAAAAAAAAACGTAATTTTCACATGTGTCTAAAACTATACATATATAAATTGAAAAAAATTAAAATAAAACAAAAGCGAAAAATATTAAAAAGATAAAGAATTGAAATATTATTAAAGTGTTAAAAAACATATACATATGTAAATACTGAAAAAAATAAAGCAAATAAAATCTTTCTTAGGCATTACCGGGTTCTATAGAAAATTTATAAAAGACTATTCTAAAATAGCGTATCCTATGGTCGCATATCTGAAAAGAGATGCAAAAATTAACATTAATAACCCAAGTTATATAACCGCTTTCGAAAATTTAAAAAATATTATTAAAAATCCCCCCATTTTAAGGTATCCAATTTTTACAAAAAGATTTAAATTAATTACAGACGCTAGCAACTTTGCTATTGGTGCAGTTCTTACACAAGACGATCCCAATTTCATATGCTTCACGCACATTAAATACTCACGAGAAAAATTACTCAACCATCGAAAAGGAACTATTAGCAATAGTGTGGTCAGTAAAATACTACAGACCCTACTTATATGGAAGAGAATTCGATCTAAAGATCGATCAGATCATCAACCTCTTAAATGGCTACAGAAGAAAAATTCTGGTAAGGATATAAATCCAAGACTACAACGTTGGCTAGTACAATTAGGAGAGTACGATGCAAAAATCGATTATATAACCGGTAAAGAAAATAAAATAGCACATTTTCTAAGTCGAATTAACAGCGATGAAATAAACGTGGTGAATTCCGAAAATTTGGGAATGACCCTTAACAAAATGTTGCAAATAAAAGATTTAAACCCTGGTGAACAACAAGGCCAAACAATGCTTTCAATAGAAGTCCAAACTAGCCATTCTCATGAAGAAAATCTTTATAATCATTTTAACATTCTCAATACAGTCGTAAATCGTTTCAAACAGCAATTAATTTTAGTCGAAGAAAAAGAAAAAGAAGTAGAAAATATTTTCAAAAACAAACGCATTTTTATCGATATAAGAGATATTAACTCTCACAACGTTATTAATATTGTAAATAAACATTTTGAAAAAGGTAAGATCGCTATATATTTTGAACTTAATGAAGAAAAACATAATGAAGTGGAACAAATACTTTTAAATTCTTTCGCAAATAATCAAAATATTTCTTTTGTAAATTGTACAAACTTTGCCAAAGATATCGAAGATGAATACGAACTAAAGAGACAAATATCGTTTTTCCATAAAATCGAAGTAGGACATTCAGGCATTATTCCAACTTATGAGGGAATGAAGCATAAAGTATATCATCCAGAATTAAAAATTAAAATCCATGAAATAATAAATAATTGCGACATATGTAATGGTGGAAAATATGATAGAAATCCGATCAAAGCTAAATTTCAAATTACCGAAACACCAAATACAGTTAATGAAATTGTTCATATAGATACTTATGTTAACAGTAAACAGTCATTTATAATATTTATCGATAAATTTTCAAAACATGTAATTTCTTTCCATTTACCCGATAGAAATAGTCAAACAATCATAGATAAAATTAATGAATTTTTGTCAATTAAAGGCCATATAAAAAAGTTTGTTTTCGATAATGAATTTAATTCAAAACCAATCCGGGAATTTTTAAATAAAGAAAATATAGAATTTCATGCCACTAAACCACATAGTCATACGGGAAATTCAGATGTAGAAAGAATAAATAATACTCTTACCGAACGTATCAGAACCCTAAATTTAGAAGAAAAAGTTCCAATTACTATTCAAATGTGTAAAGCTGTAAAACTTTATAACAATTCATTTCATACTACAATAAAAGCTACACCTTTAGATGTTCAAAACAACAAAATTAATCATAGCATAATTAAAAATCGGTTAGAAGAAGCAAAATTGAAGATCATTTCTAAACATAATACAAAAAAGGAAAATTACCTAGAAACAAGGAGAGAAGGTTTCATTCGAAATTACAAAAGCGTTAGACACAAAGAAGAACCAAAATTTATTAAAAGAAATCTAGAAAACGTACATACAACAAACATTAAACGTCCTTTTAAGTTTGCAAATGACAACAGAAACTTTAACGACAATTAACCCATTTTAAAACAAAAATCTATCCCCTTCAGTTTAATGCACAATATATATCTTTTAAAAAGAAGATAATAAAAAAAACAAAATATAAATTTTTTTTAAACTCCGGTTATATGTATATAACCTATATTCCCATCGATCGTCTCAATTTTAATAAATATGTACTTACCATTGTTGGAAATAAAATTGTAAAAATATAAAACAATAATTACCTATCATAATTTATATTAATATTAATATAAAACAACGTTTCTTTTGTTTAAGCACTATACATAGATATACTAAGCTATTAAAATCATATTTAAAACAACTCCAAATTAAAAATGTTTACAATTTACATATTTATAAAAAACAAAAAAAAACTTATTTTATCTATTGAATTAATTAAAATTTAATAAAATTATTATATATTTTTGTAATGAGATCCAGGAGAATCTCAAATCAAAGGGTGGAGGAGTTACATTCCTATACCCTAAACACCTTGTAATAATATATACTTATGTATGTATATAGTAAATGCTTAATAGCTCACTAACATAAAATTAGGTTCCACATTAGCCTTAGCTGTGGAATAAGAGAGTGAGCGTATTTCGGGTATGCTAACGCCAACTCAACTAAAAACATAAATATATACATACATATATATATAAATAAGTATATATAAGTAAATAAGCTAATGTCGAATGATAATACAGTTAAGCCTAATATTAGAAGCGAACTAACTAAGAATGTTAGTACAGTTAGCATTAGAATAAGGAGTATGTAAACTAATAAGGAATGTAAAGTTAGTTAGTCTTAAGATTCATTTCATTAAATACGGTTGGAAAAAAAGGCCGAAGCTCTTTTTATTTTCAAACGATAATAACGCGCGGATCGAGCAAATCGTTCGCGGCTGTCTAATGCAAAGCCTTCGCAGTTACTTTCAGACCGTAAACCTAATCTTTTTTCTTCAAGGATGGAATATTGTTCAAATTCCATCAAAGTTATGTCGTCCTCTACACTATCTCCTACAGCTACAGTGACTCACACGTCTAACCGGACGCGTGCATTGCCAATGATGGCACCCTCCAATCATATAGTGAACATTTTAAAAATGATACATATGATACATCAAATTAAAGGAAAAATCTTCTATTTTCTTTTTAGAAACTTAAAAATAGTAATAAATTTATTCACTGCGTAAAATTTAGAGAAATAGCTCGCAACATATAAAATTTGTTCCACACAACTAACCGGAAAATTACAAGAAGTAACCGTCTACAAGTAACGATACTTCTGATCGTTGTGGAATTCCACTGGAATAAACACTGAATATTATTTTCAGCATATTAGTAGTTACCGGTAAATCTGTGAGTAAGCCACACAACAATATGACACCCCCACGTGCTCATTCTTGTATCGAAATTCTGAAGCTAATTATTCAGTTATGGGAAGAAAGAAAAACGATTAAAGATATTTCGGAGATTGTGAAAAGAATTAATTCAACTGTCTTCGATATTATAAAAAAGTTTGAGAAGGAAAATAGGATCAATAATATTAGTAGAGCTGGTCAAGGAAAGAAGCTAACACAAGCCGAAGAAAAGTTTACACTGAAAATTGTTGAAAAAAATCCATTTTTCTCGGCGGAAAATGTAAGAAACATATTGGAAAATGAAAAAGGGAAAAAGGTTTCAGCTGAAACAATTCGCCGCACACTTAGAAGCTTCGATTTACATGGTACAGCAGTTGTAAAAAAGCCGTACATACACGAAAAAAATAGAATGAATAGGCTAGAATTTGCGAAATTGTATTTAAAAAGGCTTGATGAGTTTTGACAAAGGGCAAATGGCATAATTTTGATTTAGTAATCATAAAACCGTATTATTACTTCTTTTTCAAGGTTCTTTTCACACACGAAAGCAAGTTTAACTTGCAGGGATCTGATGGCTGAAGTTTTGTATGGCGGCGTCCCGACGAAGCTTACTTACCAAAACATACTAGGGCAACACTTAAGCACGGTGGTGGGCCAGTAATGGTTTTAGGATGCATATCGGCTAAAGGAAGGGGCAACCTGCATTTTGTGCAAGGTATTATGTATGGTTTCCAATATGTCGACATTTTAAAGGAAATTTTAAAGCAGTCATGTGTCACATTGGGAATTAAAGACAATTTTACAATTTACCAAGACAACGATCCGAAGCACAAATCGGAGATTGCTCGTATTTGGTTAATATACAATTGCCCTCATGTACTGGGGACACCTGCCCAATCCCCAGATCTGAACGTTATTGAGCACGTATGACAAGAAGTCAGTCGAAAAGTGTACTAAAGACAGTATTCCAATGTTGCTGGGCTCAAAAGGTCTATTTTGGAGGCTTGGAACACAATACCACCAGAATTTTGTCAAAAACTTGTCGCCTCTATACCAAGGCGACTAGAAGCAGTTTTATCTGCAAAAGGATATGCTACGAAATATAAGTAATCATTAGCTTTTTAAAAAATCCGGTTAGTTGTGTGGAACGAATTTTATATGTTGCGAGCTATTTCTCTAAATTTTACGCAGTGAATAAATTTATTACTATTTTTAAGTTTCTTAAAATAAAATAGAAGATTTTTCCTTTAATTTGATGTATCATATGGATCATTTTTAAGATGTTCACTATATGATTGGAGGGTTCCATCATTGGCAAGGCGCGCGTCCGGTTAGACGTGTGAGTCACTGTACCTTAGGACGAACATATGTTCTAGTGACGGGCGGGCACACCCAATCAGAGTCATCACTAGACGAGCTATGATTTAGTGCTGACTCTAATCTCAAACAAGGAAAAGCCCCAGGCAAAAGTTTGAATCTAGTAACATGCTCTGTTTCAAAATGGTTGCGACAAATAAAAAGGGAAAGAGAGAATTTGATATACTTTTTCCGTTCACATAAACAATATTTGTAGCCCTCACAAGAAGTGATAATAAATCAAAGCAGAACACTTAACGTTCTGCCTAAAAATGCTGATACTAATGTAAATTGACACTCTCTTATAACTTTAAGTAAATAATAAGGAAATGTAAAAATATAAGTAACTTGTAAATAAAGATTAGATTTTGTATCTGGCGATTCAGTCGACATGACGAGTTTTATTTTCTCTGCGCGTTAGCAGAAAGGAAAATTATTTTTTTATAAATTCCCGCGATACGGGAATTAATTTGCACACTCTAAATAGTAAACACTTCGATATAACGAATACCCAAGTTTTTACATTTTAACAATCTGAATATAGTGCACAAGTTTTGCAATAATAAAATCACTATATTCAGACACAACTGTATTATAAATTTATATGTATATATGTATAAAAGAAAGTTGTGTTAGTTAGCAGTGCAATATTTAAACGTGAACGATGAAGTGCATATGTATGTACATATGTATATGCAAGTTAACGGCAGCAGCCACACACGAGACCTAATGATAAATGTAAACAAATTGTATCTTCTTACAGTATTACTGCTTGGTCAGCAGAATATTTTAATTATTAAGAAATCAATACATCACTTGTTTTCATAAGTAAGCATAATTCAATATTTTTTGATAATGAGAATAATTGGAAATCCAAAGCTGGTATTTCATCACTTAATGTAATGCCAAAGCATCTTTAGTAATAAGCATAGAATTATAAGAATATAAATATAAGTGCTTTTACTAATAAAGTCAGTGTATAATCGGCAAGCGTATTGAGAGATCATCTTGATGATCAAAGCGCACCATTTATTATCACACCAAAACCAACGTTTGTGTTTTATTTCTACCGCATTTGACAAATACGATGAACTGTTAAAGCAAATTGCAACATAACACCATTTCCGGCTTTTGCAATTTGCTTAAACCAATAAAGTCATCAAAATATAATTTAACAAGTGAAATTCCTAAGAACTATCAAATATATAAAAGTATGCTTATTCAGCAATAATATGTTAAAAGTAAGTTATTATTATTAATAAACAATTTGTAATTAGAATAAGCTTCATTTTAAGTCAATTTTATTAAATAAAGCAGTCTGTTCTTGATCGCCATCAACGTCACCTTGTTGCAATTCACTTTGATTTTTTAACTTTTTTTTTAAAACCCGTTCACCGCGACTCAACACATACATATGTATGTAATTCGCGTAGCGGAACGGAATACATTTTTTTTAATACTTCCCACGCAAGGGAAGTTAATTTGCGTAAAAATGCTAAATATTGCGAATAGTTTTTTAACTTTTTTTTAACTTTCCACTTTTTTTTACAAAAATCTGAATATAGTGCACATGTTTTGCAATAATTAAATCACTATATTCAGAAATTTTTTTAAATATTGCTTATATGAGATAAGCCTCCACTAAATTGTACACAAAAATAAATCAAAAATCTGATTCGATTTTAATTCGATTTTAAATATATTTTATATTATTCAGAACAATACCAATATCACTTTTACAATAACAAAATCACTATATTCATAAATTATACACAAAATATATTTTTTTACAAAAATCTGAATATAGTGCACATGTTTTGCAATAATTAAATCACTATATTCAGACACTGTATTATATTCACTATATTTACACATTTTTTTTAAATATTGCTTATACCGGGAAATGGCAGACTATTCACACTATTATACACTATTCACATTTTAATTATATATGCATATGTATGTATTATATTAAAAATTAAATATATGTATTTAAAATGAAAAAACTCACCAAGGTTGAGGGTTGGCACCGCATTTGCCCTCAATTTCCTCACGCCCACTGCACTTGGTTCAAAGTGCGCAATGCAAACGAATGCATTGTGGGCGGGTAAATCCAACGGTGGTGGCATGCTCAGGTTCTCCACCCACTTTTTTGCTTCCTCAGGATCCCTAGGGAAAGAAAAAAGTTTATTAGTCGCGGAAACACACTCGCGAACTCGGCACTTTCGCTTTTGCGACGACATTTTAATAAATTAATAAAAAATTTGTTCGGTTTGCACAACGGTTTAAGGGAGGAGCCTGCTTTAGGAGGCCTAAAAAAGGCAGTTTTTCGTGATTTTTTTTAGGATAGAAAAAAACAAGCAAATGTAATGAAATTTTTACATCATTTTATTACATATTTAAACTTACAAAACCATTTTTTAAAATTTAAAATATCGAAATACAGCCCACTTTCATCTACTTTTGTGCACCACCGCGCAATTGAAGTGTCCAATTGGCGGGCAAAATGTAGGTCGCAATTTCTGTCTGAAACAAAAAAATTAAATGGATAATTAATTTTCATTAGTCCTTCTTCTATGTGAACCTAAAAAAACCCGAAAAAAAACGCGAAAATCAAATTTTTTTTTAGATTTGAAAAAAAAGTTGCATTTCTCACCAAAAAACCTAACTTGAATTTACTAAAAAAATAGTTTAGAATTTTGTTTTCAAGAACTTTTTAGGTTCACAGAGGAGGTAATAAGATACTGAATCTAATAAGCTTTGGTTTTATACGATTGGTTGAATACTTTTTTTGTAATTTTGCCCGCCAATTTAGAAAAATTGTAAAAATGAAAAACCGAGAAATCGCGCGTCAAAGTTTTCACTTTCTGCCCAATCGCTCATATATCCGCTAGACGCTCGGTCGCTCTTTCCCTTCTAGCTTCGCAAATATTTCGAATTCCACTTTAAAACTTTGGGGACATGTTCTTAGATTATTTTTAAAGAGATTTAAGCAAAAAAAAAAAATAATCGATTTTTGAAGCTTCTAAAGCAGGCTACCCCCTTAAGTTCACGCGTCGAAATTTTTTTAAAACTAAAATTCCGTTGAAAATTTTCTGCTTAACTTCCATTTTTGTGCAATTTCCCCATTACAGCTTACAATTAAAAAAAACTAAGCATATAGTATAAGTATGTATGTACATATGTACAAGAATTTTTTCAAATCATTCTTCTCTTTTTAACGTTGGTTTTGGCGCAAATATGCAAGTACTTCCTAACCAAAAAGCACTTTCATACACATATGTACATACATACATATGTAGTATTAGCTTTTGTCGTCTAAGAACCACCTGCATACCACGCATACATTTGTATTAGCATTTGTGGTTCGTTTTGGCGCGATTTCCCCGTTAAAACATATATTACCACCAATTAGAAAAAAACTAACTACTTGCATATTGCATACATATATGTACGTATGTACGTACAGTAGAATATCGAAAAAATTAACCAAAATCTCCCAAGAGTGTTTTAATATTTCGACAATAATTTTTTACAAAGAAATTCGGGGAAAACTTAACAGTTGTTTATCTTGCCAAACAAACGGTTGGGTTTGAAAAAAATAGATATGTAAGTTCAAAAAGGTTAACCTAAAGTTAGCCGAAGGTTTAACATTCTCGCGGGTTTACTTCTGCGCGATTCTACTGTACATTTTATCATTAGATTTGGCGCAATTTTTCCATGAAAACATATGTACATATGTATATCAGAAAAATCTAATATGCAAATTCTCAGCCAAAAACCACTTGCTGCATACCACACATACATTTGTATTAGCATTTGCGGTTCCTATTGGCGCGATTTCCCCGTTAAAACATATATTACCTATATTATATACATACATACCTAAAAATCTAAGTACAAACATACATACATTTGAAAAGCCTAATATGCCAACTCAACCAAAAAGCGCATACATATAAGTATTATAAATACATTTGGCGCCATTTTCCCGTTGTAACATATTTATATTACCTACAATTAGAAAAAATCTAACTACTTGCATATTTTATACATATGTATGTACATATACCGCATATTTCATCGTTAAATTTGGCGCAATTTCGCAAAGGAAAAAGAAACGACAATGGGTTAAAGTAAAGTGAAAGAGAATGAAAAAAAACTCGAACAGAGTTGCGCAACACAAGTTGCTCGTGTGAAGGTAATGGGCGACAGCAAAAGAGAATCGTCCGAGAATTAGCAACTTTTGTTGCCGCGTCTAATAATGGACTTTATAACATCTTCCATTGTGGCCAGATCGAACAAAATAAGAATTTTTGGGCATTTAAATTAAAATGCCCAATTGCACTTTCCACACCACCCAGGAGGTATGCAAAGCGGCGCGTTACCGAAGTTAGTTTTGGGTGCTCGGTTCCCCTTTAGGCTTATATCACCCATTAATAAATGTATCTACATAAATCAACAAAACGATAACAATTAAATAGTGCATAACGAAAAAAAAAACGATAAAATTATACATATAACGATTAAAACAAAACAATAACAATTAATATAAAAAATATATAAAAACATCACAGTAATATAATTATTTACATATCGTCACCTGAAATGCAAAATAACGTAACAACATTTTCAGAAATTTACAGTGGCATGAATGAAACACGAAATAAAATCGAACATGAGTGAAGCAAAATATTAATATTGGTTAAGACTGGTTTATATATGACCGCAGAACCAGAAAATGTTGAACATATGTAATATTATGTACAGTCAGCGTCATATTTCATCGTACGGCACTCTAAAATCAATTTTTTCGTTTTCAATCCACTCAACAGCAAAAAGTTCTTCCATAAATAAAAGAATTCTTTTCAGTTATATAATTCATAAGCAAATTAATTGATTTTATTTCAGAATGAAAATGTTAAATAAAAAAAGTAAAAACCGAACAAAATTTTTGCGTCATATTTCATCGTACGCTACATATTTATGTTATCAATTTCTATTATTAATATTTAATATGCGATGCATTTGTTTCAAAACTTAAAATTTAGTATTTTGTTGGTCCACCGTTTAGATTTACTACATCTTTCATTCTATTTGGCATCGAAGAGATCAGTTTAACTGTAAATGAGGATGGTATCCTGTTCCACTCTTCTATTAAGGCCTTTTTTAGAGTGGCCACTGATGAAATTGTATGGTTTTTAAGATTCTTTTTCAAATAATCCCATACGTGTTCAATCGGATTCAAGTCCGGGCTTTGTGGAGGAGCGTGGAGCTGTTTTCGCGTATTGTATAGCAGCCATTCGCGAACCAAATGCGCAGTATGTTTTGGGTCGTTGTCCTGTTGGAAAACATAATCATCCGGTAAACCCAATTTTTCAACCGACTGTTTTAAATTTTGCTTCAAAATTTCTAAATATTGTAATTTGTCCATTTTTCCGCTGATAAACACCATGTTTCCAACTCCAGAAGCTGCCATACAACCCCAAACCATCACGCTGCCTCCACCATGTTTTACAGTACATCGCAAATTTTTAGCTTCAAGAGCTGTACCCGGTTTTCGCCAAACTTTCGAAGGTCCATCATATCCGAAAATATTGAATTTGCTTTCGTCTGTGAAAAGAACTGTCTGCCAAAAGTCAAGACCCTTCTTCAAGTGCTGATTTGCGAAAGCTAGGCGTTTTTGTTTATTTATTGCAGATATTAGCGGTTTTCTACGAGCTGTTCGTGAAGAATATCCGTTACGTCGTAATGTTCTCTGAATTGTAGACTTGCTCACACACTTTTCCGAAGCTCTTTCAATTTCACTGCATATTTCCAAACTACTTACACGTGGATTTTTTCGTACCATATCCACAACAGCCCGCTCATCTCTATCATTAAGTTCTCGCGGGCGTCCCGATCTTTTTTTGTACTCGCAAGTATTATTTTTTTCAAACGAATTTACTATATGCTGTATAGTAGACTTAGATTTAGATGTAGTTTTAGCAATTTCACTCAATGATTTTCCATCTTTTCGTAATTTTATAACTATTTCTCGAAAATCTGAAGAAGTTTCTTTTCTTTTATCCATTATTGAAAAAATAGGATAATATAGTATTTACACTTGTCCACTTCACTGCACGTGATAAACTGATTCCACTTCTATGTTGAAGTTATTTTGTTTTGCAATATAATACTTAAAATTAACGGTAAAAAGTGCCGTACGATGAATTATGACTTTGAACATTTAGTATACTTTCAAGTTTTACATTCATTTTGAGAAAAAATGTGCGCAACTAAATTATGAAATATATTTTGCTTTTTATTTTAATCAATTTGTGGAAGAACTTTTTTCATTTGAGTCTACTGAAAATGGAAAAAATGATTTTAGTGTGCCGTACGATGAAATATGACGCTGACTGTATATAATTTGAAGTAGTGAAGCGTAATTAGTGATGAGCGATATTTCACTACCGGTGATTTTTTCACTGTGATTGAAAAATCGCAAATCGCAACTGCGATCACTTTTTATAAATAGCAGTTCGCTTCTATAAACTGTGATTGCAATCGCAGTTCGAAACTGTGATCGCAGTTCGAACCTGTGATTGTAAATAGCAGAAAAGTAAAAAACTTTCTTCAGGGTATTGTATATATCGTATATGCTATTTTTCATCATAGAGGTTTGAAGTTTTGAGTGTAACGTTCTTATAATTTTTAATAATGGCAGGAAATGTATCAAGGAAAAGAAGTGAAGTGTGATGTTTGAAGTGGTAGATGAAATATAATCAAAATGGAATATTTTAATTTGTTTTAATAAAATTTTTAATTTTACTTATTGTTAAAACCAAATTTAAAAGATTGTTGTGATGAAGACAAGAATTGTAACTAATTAATTTCAGAAAAAATGATGGAATAAAAAAATTACGGGTTTTTAATATTTTCCCAAAGATTAGGAAACTCGCGTTAATTATTTGGTCTTGAAAATATTAAAAGCGGGTATTCTAAACAAACAAATTATCAACCACACTTATGGTAATTCCTTCTAAGAAATGTGTGAAACCATCATACCAACATACAAATGAACTATGCAATATGCTCTAAGTGTCAGGTAGCCGAACCACTCCAACATATGCGAAAATGTTGTGCAAGGAAAAGCGGAAAAACTTGACTCGAGTTACAGGAGCCAAAAGAGAATTTGCCGCCAATAACGACAAAATATTTCTGTCGTTCCCACGACAGTCGGTTCTACGTAAGTGGAACAGACCCGGACTTTTATTCGGCCAAACAGTGTCAAATTGGCAGAATCTGCCGCTACAACAACAACAACGACGTTTGAACGTCGACTTAGTTGCGATCGCAATAGCAATATAAAATCACAGTGATTTAAAAATAGCAATCACTGAAATCACAGATATCGAAAAATCACAATATCGCTCATCTCTAAGCGTAATCAATAAGACACTCAATTTCAATTTTTTTGATGATACGTTATTTTGCATTTCAGGTGACGATATATACAAATGCCTACATTTACATCCCAAATTCTAATTTTCTTAAATTTTCTACAGTTTGTCAAGAAAATGTTTTTACAAGCATAGAAGTGTGCCTTTTTTCCTAAATGCTGTTAATTAAGTAAATAAATATAAATATAAAATGTTTAAATTTTTTACATATCATATATTTATTAAACAAATATTTATGAAACACGAAAACTGTCGAAAATTTCTGAAAAACAACTTGAAGTTTTGAATAAAAAAGAAAATAATCCATTATTTTCAGTGTCAAGAAAATGTTTTTACAAAAACATTTTAATTAAACAAAAATCGGTAATGTATTAATATAATTAATTTTAATATTTTGTGTGTTGACCTCCAGAGTCGATAACTGCCTGTAGTCTGCTTTTCATTGATTTAATTAGTTTTTCTAGGTCATACTCGCCAGGAATTTTCTCCCATTCTTCATTAATATACCGTATCAATTCATTTCGGTTCTTCGGATTTCTTTTTCCCACCTTCTTTTTTAAGTGTGCCCACAAATTCTCAATGGGGTTGAGATCTGGGCTCTGAGGAGGTGCATCTAATACTCTACCGCAGTTATAAAGGAGCCAAGTTCTTACGTTAAGCGCCTTATGTTTTGGGTCGTTGTCTTGATAAAACTTAAATTTATTTCCTTCGAACCCAAATTTAGACGCACTATTTCGTAAGTGGGACCGCAAAATATTTAGATATTGCGTAGCATCCATATGACCCTCAATATAAACAAGATCTCCAACTCCTTTGCTAGAAATACAGGCCCATACCATCACGGAAAGCTTACCGAACTTAACAGTTGGTATAATATTTTTTTGGTTCAAGGCTGTTAAGGGTTGACGCCACACTCTATTAGGACCCTCGTTATAATAAAGCATAATTTTCGTTTCGTCACAAAAAATAACATCTTCCCAAAAAGCATCGCTATGTGAAATATGACTTGTGGCGAACGACAGGCGCTTTTCTTTGTTTATTTGTGACAATAGCGGTTTTTTTCGTGCAACTCGTGAGGAGTACTTATTTTTTAGAAGTACTTGGCGAACCGTTTCATGCGATATATCAACACCAGACTCCAATTTAATCTCATTTGCAATAGCTCTTGTTGATATTTGGGGATTATTATACACTTTTTTTATTATTCGGCGCTCATTTCGGGCAGATAGTTTTTTAGGCCTCCCTGGCGAATTACGCAAATCCAATCTTCCGTCCTTTTCCGCACGATTAATTATATTATAAACAGTTTGCCTGCTAAGAGAAAATGTTTTTGATATATTTGCAACACTTTTCCCGTCATAAAAACTGTAATACACTAGCTGAATTATATCACTGGCCACTCTTTTACCCGGCATTTCAAAATAAAAAAGTACTTTCTAAATTTACAACGTAATTCTTTAATGCTCACTTCAACACTAACTTTTAGCTTTATCGCGAAGATGTGTCGCTGTCAACGGTACTTTTTCCATCAATTCAAATTTCTAGGAATCGAAACATTTTGCATTTCTACATAAAACGCTGTTTGTAAAAACATTTTCTTGACAGTGATCTAAGTGGCATATTTTGTTTTTGTTACTGTTTTTTTATTTTCTTTACAAAATTTTCGACAGTGCTTATGTTATTTGACTGCTTATGCATTACATATATGTTGAATAAAAAATTAAAGAGCTTTTAACGACTTAACTTGATTTTATTTACAATGGAAGAGTCAAATCAAACATTTTTGGGCTTGTAAAAACATTTTCTTGACAAACTGTATCTTGAGAGTTAAGTTCGCTAATTGTAACCACTAAAAAAAATAAAAAAAATTGAAACCTATAGGTGTGAAACACACAAAATTTTATTTTTAAAATTAGGGACAGAAAGGTCATAATTTAAAAATTTAGTTTAAAAATATATTCTAATTCTAATAAATAGGGCTAAAACTATTTTTGGGTCACAATTATCACTACACAAAAAGGGCCTAAGATCTCTCATTTTATTAAAAAGAATACTCCTAATTCTATTTTATGACAATTACTGTCGAATTCTTCTAAAAATCTTGTTTCCAAAATTTTTACAAATGCAATAAAATCCTCAGGCGGCTTGACTAAGTTGCATTTGTCTATTTGATTTTGATGCATGTAGATGAATTCGTCCGAAGGAACTTCATCTCCTAAATATGGTAAAGGCAGGGAACATGTGTGCCGTTTGAAAAATTTTAAATAAAAATAACCACAATAGTAGCTAAACGCATTTTCTTTGAAAAAATTAATTTCTAAACTACTACCTAATGCGATTGATCTAACGAGAGAGTGTTCAGGCCGTGGTAAACGTTACTGTATGTTCCGAAATTACTGTAGCATCAGGTTCTAAAAACAGCTCACAGTTTCCTTTTGTTACGACGTTTACGTAACGTAAGCCTCACGATTTCCTAAACAAACTAGAGAACATACAGGGCGTTACTCTAGTACCTCCTCTGCTTCGAATCTGCCCAAAAAAATGGTCTAAACTGTCCTGACATAGTCGTCTCGTCTTCAAGTACGGAAAACCTGAGTGTGACAAAATCGCCACAATCGTCTTAAACTGTTAATATTTAACACCCACCCCTTTATAAAACTAAAATTATTAGTTGTTTTGCTTTCTAAATCGTCTACGACCCGAATAGTTTTTAAAACTTGTTCTGCCTCATTTAAAAACTCTAACTGTTCAGGGGAACCTACAAACACTTTTTTAGTGGGTAATTCGAGCTTAAGGCTCTCGAGCTATATAGGGACAACATACCAGAAGCGACCGTGTTACTCAATACTTGAGACGCGAATTTAACCTTAATTTTTTGAAAGGTATTTGGATAAATATGAGCATCGGTTAATTTATGCGCACACCGATAACTCGACTTCGAGTCGGTTTCATAAAAGTGAACAATATCCGACCAACTTACCCGACTATTTTTAAAGAAACCCGTATTTTTAAAATTTTGTAAACAGTTACGACTACTTTTTATCAAATTGGGGCCATCGTAAAAAAATACACTTCCTTGCCATTAACATTAAAAAAAAGGCCGTGACGCTGAAACACCTAACAAACTAGCGAAATTCTGAAAATTGGTGCCGTGGTCGCAAACAAAATGGCAAGGAATTAGTCCTATATTTTGCAGTTGGGTGATGGCTTCAAAAATGTATTTCTTGAGGACGTCCCTATTGCAGGAACCTTTTATGAAAAAGTAAGCCAATGGGTGGGACCAAGGCTCTCCACCTATACCTTGCACCATTATAGTCATTGCATTAGTTGCTAATCTAGAAGTGCGATTCTCATCGCCATAATCCTCAATACCTATCACCCTATCGAATTTCCTATCATACTGCAAATGACATTTCAGTGACATTTCATCAAATGAAACCGACACGAACTTTTGTTCGAAAGTGAATCCACTACTCCTAATCTCTAACGATTTTATGCTACTTTGGGTGCAACCTGGGAAACGGGGCCAGTCTGTAACAAAGTTTTCCAAAGTACTTTTGTATGAAAAATCTAATTGGTACTTTAAGTGCCGATAAGTAACTGGCGATAGAAAAAATACACCCAAGCTATCGTTTTCAAAAAATTGTCACATCGCCGACCATGGGTACGGCGATTACTATTTATAAAACTACTCCTAATGCAAGCACCTAACTGAGGAGGAACTTTACTACAAACTAAAGAAAGAGGGTCTGACTGTTTCCTAAATGAGCTATTCCTTAGCTGTTCCCTACATCTTTCAAACTCATCGGCCATTTCGACTAACTGGGCCTTTAAACTTCTATTTTCCTGTTCTTTTTCATCTAACTTTATTTTCAAAACCCTATTCTCTTCCCCTGCGGTCAGACCCCTACCTGTTTTCGCGGCCTTATTAAAAATAAAAGATACATTCTCCTCAAAAAATGGAAGAGGCTCTAAAATTCCATCTTCAATCTCATTTTCAATATTTGGAAAAAGCTGCCTCGATGCATTTTGTGCATTTGAGACAGCTTCTTCAACTTGGGGAGCAAAATCTTCTAGACCCAATAAAATTTTATTTTTTAATTCAGAATTTGGGACGTCAAATGTAGGCTCAATTTTTAAATTTATAAATTTATTTTATTTCATCGGAAACACCTAAACGGTTGAGCCAACATTTACGCCTATTTAAAAGAAAAAGAAAGAATATAAAATAACTACATATGACATATGTATATTACATATAGTGCAAAAGTACCAAACATATGAACTTATCTGATCAAATGAACCGGTATATACGTTACATTTAAACATTTAAAAAATTAAGTTTCAAAATATCACAATTTATCGAAACTTTTTCTTACACTTTTTATCCGGCTTAATTGAATTTAGTTATTTAAATTATATAATAAATATTATTTAAATATTATATAATAAATATTATTTAAATAATGCTATACATTTCACATTGCAAATATTTAAATGAACCCGTGTTAACGTTACATTTATTTATTTAAGAAATTAACTTTCGAAATATTGAAATTCATCGATAATTCTATTACACTTTTACAGTTAAAAAAAAAAATTGTAACACCGGATTTTTATTATTCATTATTCACTTTTTTCACTATATAAAGTCTAAATTACTTACCGTTCGAGATCCGTTCCCTCGTTGGGAAATCTAAATACGGTATTTCTCTCGCTGCAGCCCACAATGCACTTTTTCCATATTGGTGTTTTCGGCATTTTCGCTGTAAATTAATAAGTGTTTCATATATAATTATGTACGCAAACTATTTTATGGGTAGTTACGTTCATATTTGCTGATTTATTCTTCACTACTACTACTTCACTTTTTACTAATTCTTTTTTCTTCGAAAAAACGATGGCCGTTACGAATTCCTCCATTCTAATATTACTTTGGCGGGATTTCAATCCGGTCGTCTCTTTTCTTCCAATTGCGAAACGTCAAAACCTGCTCAATCCAGTCAACTGTCAAAGTTCGGTAGGTTTTGACGTTTAGCAATTGGTCTCTCACTTCCAGTGAGAGAGGAGAAAATACATCAAGCTACGCTGTCTCCGGATCGAAAAGCCACCAACCAGATCGAGCATGTTGTGATAGACGGAAGACACGTTTCCAGTGCTCTAGACGTGCGTACGCTCCGAGGTCCTAACATCGACTCGGACCACTATCTTGTTGCAGCCAAGATTCGCATCCGCCAAAAGGAAGGTTCGACGTCGAGAAGCTGCAATCACAACAGACAGCCGAACAATTTTCTACTCGACTTGCACTCCTGCTCTCTGAGAGCACTCGTCAACAACTTGGTATAAGGGAACTGTGGCAGAGAACATAAAACATAGAGAAGGCGCAAATCGAATTCTGTATGATGGTTCGAATGCCCGGCTAACAGAGCTTATGGGATTGTGACAAAGAATTTCACCATTCTCGCTGCTATTTAGCAGAAATGAGCATGTTCTGGCAGAAATATATGTAAAACGACTGAAAATGAATAAAGAGAATTGCTTTGTAGAAAAATATACAAAGTCACACAGAGAATGTAAAAAAGCATTCTTTGAGTCACATATGCGTGATGATCTTGTATCATATGAACCATTTTTTTCAGAAAAATTATAAAAATTTTAATTTTTTTACAAAATCGTAATAAATTAGGTAAAAAATAATTTAATTATATTATTATTATATTTCAAAAAAGTTATATTCAATTCGTGTATTACAAAGTGAAGATGTATCAAATGAACTTCATTTCTTCAAAGAAAATTGATGATCTTCATGAAATATGTACATTCGCATTATTTCGTTCTCATTTCCATATTTGCACCAGTAGAATTTCTATGGCATACATATGTATGTGTATGTACATATATTATTTCTTTCTCACATTTGTCTTCTTTGTTTACGAACCAAGAATGATAGAATACAAGATTACGACGCCATTATGAAACGTCATAGTTGCGTGTTGAGAAGAACAAGAGTGAAAAACGGTCAAATGGCTTGCAAATTGTAAACAGAAAAGTGATTACTTTTGTAAATTCGCAAAATATTATTAATTCTTTCGATTTTAATGAAAAGTTTTAGTAAAGCGATTGAATATTGTTGAGTGAAAAGATTTGAATCATTTCTAAAGATAAAATATATCGGCCTATTGATAATAAAATTGTCTATTAAGTTGTGACTCAAATGGAGAAGACGTTTCTTGTGTTGTATATAAATATTTACATATATTATAAGTTCAGATGTATCAGATGTATGAAATAAAGAGGATTTAGTATTAAATATATCATTTCTTCTGCAAAGTAAAACCCATTTTTGGGCAACTTTTAAATAGGCCGAAAAACTTAAAAAACTCGTTTTCGATCCTTTAATTACATAATAATTATTACAAAAAGCCACTACACATTTCATTTTAAAAAATTAATATATTTATGCTTAGAAATTTAAATAAATACAACAGTACACTTTCACTGGTTTTCTTCATTTGAACAATTTCCACACATGCTACTCTATTTATTGTGGATGTGCCTAAAACTACTTACATATATCTTTTCTCGCAACAATATTCTAAACATTCCACTGAAATTTTTCCTGCAAAGACGAATGAATTAATATTATTTTGGGAATTTCCAAAAGTGTTTACTTTTCTGTTTACAATTTGTATGCATTTCTATGCTTGTTCTTCTCAACGCAAAAGTGTGACGTCACGAAATTGTTGCACAATGTATTTGTTTTTGTAAGAATTGTCAAGAGCTAAACCGAAAAAAACTAACGGTAAACTAGTGTCGTAATCTTTATATTCTATCATTCTTGTTACGAACACATTTTTTTGGCATCTATGTTGTCATGGGCAACCAGGGCAAAAAAAAATAAAGTAATGGCCGCCGATTGTCACCGCTTTCCTCTCCGCTGTGACAGCTTCGCCAACAAACGTGCGTAAATTTGTATGTACAGTGGTGGCCATAACATATGCAACTAATACGTTAGTTTTGAAAAAGTTGATATATTTTACTAATAACCTTAGCAGACCGTCGATTGAAGATGAAATTATTAAAATTTGGTATTTTTACTTTATTTATTTTTTTTTTGTATTTTCTGTTACTATTGTGGTTCCACTTTATAAATAATGGAATATCGTTAGTTTTGTAAACTAATTATTTTGTTAATTCCGCCAATGAAACCTGGTTTTTGTTTTATTGAAAATGGCAAGAGACAATTTTGGAATTGAACTTTGGAAGAGAATTATTTCTGATTTTGAAAAAGGAATGGCACAAAAAAGCATTGCTACAAAATATGAAATGCACAAAAGCACAATTTCATGAATAATAAAAAAATCGTTACAACAAAAGAAGTTTTTGTTATACATCGAGGCGGTCGCGTTCGCAAAACGAGCCAAAGGACAGAGAATTCAATAATACAACTAGCGAAAAAAATCCTGAAATTATCTTATCTCAAATAATTAAAGATTTATATTTGCAAATATCCACAAAAAGTGTGCGTAGGCGCCTCTTAAAAGCTTCCCTAAAACGTGGTCGTCCCTCGTACAAACCGATGGTTTCGGAAAAAAAAGCTAAGCGTTTGTTAATCGCTAAAAGGCATCTAATTTGGCCAATTAGTAAATGGAAAACGGTTCTATTCAGTGATGAGTCAAAGTTTAACTTAACAGGTAGTGATGGAATGTCTTATGTGCGAAGGCCAGTAAATAAAAAATATGATCGTCGTTATTGCAAGATAGCAGTAAGGCATGGTGGAGGAAATGTTATGGTGTAGGGATGCTTTTCTGCTAACGGAATTAAGCTAAGCTATAAGATTAATGGAATTTTGAATCAATACGACTTCAAATGTATTTTAAAGAGTATAATGTTGCCCCGTGCTGGGTGGAAAATGCCATTCCGTTGAGGCTTCCAACTGGACAATGACCCAAAGCACACGGCTAAAGTAGTATCAAGTCTTGGTTTGAAGCAAACAACATTGATGTTATGGAAAGGCCACCCCAGCCTCCAGATCTTAACTCTATTAAGAACTTAACGGAGCTGGTTAATAGGCGCGTAGATAGGACTAATCTTAAAAACAGCGATGAACTTTTTAAAAGACTTCAAGAATCTTGGAAATCGAGTCTGATGAAAATCATAGATAATTTAATTGCCTCAATCCCGAACAGATGTACGAAAGTGATAAAAAAAACTATGGATTTAGAACAAAATATTAGTAAAACCTATTATTTACCATTCTTTCCAAGAAGTTGCATATGTTTTGTCCACGTAATTTTAGAGTTGAAGTCAAAATGGTATTCTAATTTTTTTTATGAATGAAATTTTTTTGTTTAAAAACGTTAAATAAAAGTAAAAATACCAAATTTTAATAATTTCATATTCAATCGACGGTCTGCTAAGGTTATTAGTAAAATATATCAACTTTTTCTAAACTAACGTATTAGTTGCATATGTTATGGCCACCACTGTACGTATGATCGTGAATACATATCGACGCAGATTTTTGCGAGAAGCACCAGAAAGTGGTGCAAATTATGATTTTTAGCTTTTGCCATCGTCGCGAAAAGACACTTGTTGGCAAAGGTATGCTCGGGGAGATGTTACGGCATCTGTTTTTATGAATGAAGCGAGATCGCTTGTGCAATTTGCGCCTGCGTTTATGAATGAATATTGTTTTTGTTGTAAGATTTACTACATTTGTTCTTCGCCAATTTGGCTGCCATATTGACTTGTGTAGATCAATTTTTTGTGGTGACATATTCATATGTATGTGTACGCATATGTATGTAGGTCAATGCACGCACTTGCAATAACTATGTTGGTAAGTGATGAAAATATGATTTGAATTTCTGAACGCGCACATGCGTATACATTCATATGAGTATGTGCATATACACAAGATAAAATAGAAGATGTATGGATATACTATACTAATAAATATTTTTCTTACTAATAGAAATATATAAAGAAAAATATTTATTATTATAGTATGCGATGTTAAAAAGCAAAAAATTAAAAATAAATTCCGTCGAGATTCGAACCTGTGTTCGCATCTTGACTTTCCCAACGCTTACCACCAGCACCACTATTGACACTTAGGTTACTCTGTCTTAAGCATGGTTTGGTTATGTATGTAAGAACAAACGATGGTTCAAATAATTTTGTTTAAGTATAGAAATATGCTTTGTAGAGTATTTGCTTTCGCAAACATACAGACAAATGTGCAAACGACATAATATATGTATGGTTGCTTCGCATTTTGCTTCTACGCCGGTCAAATTTCTATACAAAAATCGGCTGAAAGGTGTGAGAAAATAAAATGGACAACTAGGGCAAATAATTTTTAAAAATTTATTGATAATTAAATATAAATGAAAATACATGTAAATTTACTTAAATTTATTCGAATTTATTAAAAAAACTGCAAAGAAAAATAAAAAGAAAATTCATTTTATTAGAAATATACATATATAAAATTATTAAGAAAATATAATTTTAAATTTAATTTTAAAACACGATTTTCAGAATTTGTCTACCTACAACCACAAATTCTCACACAACCTAATCAATAAAGATTAGGTCTTTTTCACCAGCTTTTTTCAAAGCTTGGCTCACGTGTACATACTACTTACTACATTAATAAATACTAAAACTAACTAGCAATAACTAATACTAAAACTACTACTACAAACTATTTACAACTTAATTCCACCCTAAAAGAAAAAAAAAGAACAATATTAGTTTAGGAAGAATCTGAAATGAGAAGAATGAAATGTGTTTTAGTTATTTCACTAATGTACTTTTACACTTGTATAGTTCTTTTACCTTTTATAACACGGAAATCGCTAGAAAAATTGAATGTGGCCTACAATCTACGTTACCAGTTTTTTTTAACTTCTCTCTTTTGTTGTAATATCTCGCCCTAACTTCATTTTTATGAAGCTGTTCCTTTTGGTGTGCCAGCCATTTCGCGTTTTTAAACAGTAAAACTGTTATCAAGATGTCTAAAAATTGATGCCTATGTTCGAGGCAATCTCCAGCCTCGCTATACAACTCTGGGTATTTCTGTTTTGTAATTGCAGTAATCTGGGCTAAAATCATAGATTTTATACCCACTCTGCAAGAAATTTCTATAAAGAGCTCTTTATAATAGCTCATTTGTAGGCGGCTTATTTCGAAGACTCTATCATCGGGATTAACCAGCCTTAGGTCATCTGCGCTTTTATAATTCTTGGATCTTATAAGGGCTTCCGATGAGTCTTCCAACGAGCTTTCAGTATTCCGCATTAAAATGGCACATTTGTCGCACTTCAATCTACATAAAACCTTCTGGTATATCGCATATCCAGTATAGTAACGACGAACCTGTATTTCGGCTGCTTTTTCAGTCTGAGCAAAGTGCTCATCTGGAATACATATTTGTTCCACGGCAAGTTGCTCAGACTCTTTTAAATTTTCTTTCAGGTCGTCTTCCTGGCCAATATTCATGTCAAGGTTTATATCGTCGTCTTCTTCGCAATTGCTGCCTGTTTGCGAGAAGTTGCGTCGCAATATATGCATGGACACTAGCCTTGCTACAATATATTGGATCTCGTGTGCTGACGGATGATTATTACATCCTAAATTTGCCCGTATCTTATAAAAAAAGTTTTCCAGTGCATCCTGGTTCATTCTCCCTAAGAGTATAAAGGATACATTCGAATATTCTTCGAATATATCGCCGCTCAATGCAATCATTGCATTTATTGTTAACCCTTTCAGTTGATTTGTCGAATATATTCGACATTGGATGAGCGCGCTTTTTCATGTCAAAAAACTAACTGTAAACGTGCTCATAAGTTCTTGTTGTTAAATTAGTTAGTCAGGCAGAGAGCATTTTAATGAACATAAGCTGCATTCAGTTTTCAAAATTTTAGTTACTTAGTTAATTTGATCTTTTTGCTGGGTTATCAACAAGATTGTCCGATCGGCTATATTTCAACATAAATTTAGGTATTTAGAATTTATCAGAAGTGTTCGAAAAAATTATATGTTAATCAGTAGTGTTTAAATAATCGTTCTTATCAAAAAAACAAAGAAAAAGTAATTAGCGTATACCTATAATTCCCAATATATTGTTGTCGAATATAATCGACATTGACCCGCAAAGTAAGTATTTTTTTCCGATTAGAAAAAAAATGTATATAAAAGTTTGGTTATTTATAATAAATTTTCAGAAAATATGGCATATAAAGCTTTAAATGATGATGAGATATTTGAAATTCTAGCAAATTGTTCTGATATTGAAGATGGAAATGAGTGCCAGTGTGAAGATATGGTGGAATATGATGTCGAAAAGGTGGATGGAAATACTTTTGAAGTGATAGAACGGGAAATTATTCCAGATTGCGGTGAAGCCTTAGATGAAGTGTTAGATTTGGAATTGCCGCTTATCACTGAGGCCGAAATATCTGGAATGGGTATATCAGTTGATAATGAGCAGCCAAGGTCAAGCATACAAACTCCATTGACCTTCACAGCAAAGAAAGCTATTTCTTGGAGAAAAAATCGAATAGAACATTCTTCGACAGCAATTCAGTTTGAACGTACACAAGATGCTGCAGATATTGAAATTGGTACACCATATTCATATTTTAAAAAATACCTTACAGATGATTTCTTCATTGGAACTGCGTATCATACCAATTTATATGCTCAACAGAAAGGTCAATTAAATTTCACGGAGTGCTCAGTCAATGAAGTTCGAATTGTTTTTGCACATCATATAATGATTGGGGTTTTAAAATTTCCGAGAGTTGAAATGTTTTACGATCCTTCGTTTGGAATACCATTTTTCAGAGAGAATATGACCAGAAAACGTTTTTTTTCTATTAGAAATAATTTACATTTGGTTGATGTTATGGACAAAAAAGGGCAGAATAGAGATCGACTTTTTAAAGTTCAACCAATAATAAACACAGTGAGAAATCGTCTTTGGAGCCTACCATTGGAGGAAAATCTCTGTATTGATGAACAAATCATTCCATTTAAAGGGAAGTTTGTAGCAAAACAATACATAAAAGGAAAGCCCACACCAAGGGGAATCAAAGTTTTTTTTTTTATGTGGTAAAAGAGGAATTCCGTGTGATTTTCTTATTTATCAAGGATCGACAACTCCATTAGATAAAAAAAATAGTGAAGGATGTTGGTTTCGGTTCTGCTGTTGTTCTTCATCTATGTCAACGGATTCCAAGTATGGCCATTGGTCACAATCTATTTTTCGACAACTACTTTCCTTCTTACCAGCTTTTCGAAACCATTCGTGTTAATAGATTCGCTAATCCCAAACTTCCTAGTGAGAAAGAAATGAAATCAAGAGGTGAGGGTTTTCTGCTGAATGCATTGACGCAAATGGTGTTGTACTTATCACTCGTTGATATGACAATAAAGTCATCAACCTGGGGTCGAATTTTGTTGGAATTCGAGTTAAAGATAAGGCTAAACGGTGGGAAAAAAGATTCTAATGAATTTATATGCATTGACAGACCACAAGTTGTACGTATGTATAACGAGAGCATGGGCGGAGTGGACAACTGTTAAGTGGACACTTCGCGTGATAATGCACTTTGTGGATTTGTCTTTGACAGCGGCATGGTTGGAATATAGACGCGACTGTACATTGAAAAATATTCCAAAGAAAAATGTAAAGGACTCCATGAGTTTTAGGATCGCTGTAGCAACAACATTGCTTTCTTCAGAACAGGAAAATACACAAGGGGGATATAACACGTAAACGGGGAAGACCGTCGAAAACAAAGTCAGGGGCAGCAGCCAAATAGCTTTGCGTTCTGAAAGTAACACAGAAAGCGACAATGATTCTATGTCGCCTAATCCGCCTAAGCATAAAAGAAATGTCCAAACACAACCACCGCCAGAAGTTCGTTTGGATCAAATATTCTTTATGCACTCAATGTGTTCTTTGAGCCTATTAATTTTGTCAATACAACCTCTTTGTATTGGTCGTCTTCACGGATTTGGATTGCAAAGCGTCTTGCAATCCAATTCGTCGAACAGATCATTCATACGTTTCACCAGCAGTTGGGTTGCTTTAGCGCATTTTTTTAAGTGCTCATCGGAGCCCAACAAATTTTCTTTTATTGTCATATCAATTGCCGCAGCGACCGAGTTGCTGAATATTTGCGTAGCCCTAGACACCGACATCTTTTCTAAATTAGTGGGGTACACATGCGAATACGTTAATTTAGGGCACATTTTAAAATTAACGTTCGCCTGGTCTATGGCATATATTTTGCGGACAACTTTAAAAGTTGTCAGTCCATCTTACGTTTCAAAGTCATATTTTAGGAACATATTGCGCATGCATTTTATTAAGTGGCAATAGTCGAACATAAAATAAATTTTGTTTTGCTTGTGGTAAAAATAAGGTTTTTCTGGCGATGCTCCCAACATTTGCCTCAATTTGGCATTTTGGGGACCCTGATCGCATATAATCGTTTTAATTTGAAGTCCGATTTCTTCGGAGGCGTTTAAATTGCTCTGCAGCAAATTTTGCAATTTTTCACTGCTTACGCCATCTTTAGCCACATAGTAGGAAACTACATATTTCCATTTCGCGACTAGGCCTTTCAGCATGAAAAAACAGCACTTATTGCCGATCACGCTTTCCCGGTGACCTTCTCCATTATCGACAAAGCCATCAATCACTTCTCGTACTTTGTTGTACGTCAGATCTTTTCTGATTGAGACTTCGTCGAAAATTAGTTGGCAAATGCGTTCTTCTAGTTTAAAGTCTTGAACAATTTTCTTTAAATTGTTCAAGACTTTTTCGTCGATACCGGGGCAGACATACCCAACGCAAAAGTGTTTTTTTGTGGGGCAATGCGAACCCCAAGTCGTCGCGCATAAAATTATAGGCCCTAGTCGACATATAATTTATGTTCAACGCCATTGCCTTCTCCTTTTCGCTGTAGGAGTTTTTCGTCTTCACAATTAATTTTGCGAAGGTAACCGCATGATCATTTGCATCTCCTGTAAAAATTATATTTTTCTGCAGAGCTTGACATTTCTTTGTCAACAGGAAAACTTTCCTTTTCAGCTCTTTAATCTTTTGCATTTGCCTCAAAGAATTTCTTTGAAAACCCCTAGCTACGCGAGCGTAATGCTCGTGGTCGCGAACAGTGATATTCTCACTATCTTCGCACTTCATTTGTATCTCATGAAGGCGGGAATATTTCTCAAATTCTTCAAATGATATGTCATTTAGATTTCCCATCTCCTCAAATGACATATTAGGTGGTGTACAATCGGTTTTTAAAACATCATATTTTTGTACAACCGGCAGCAAAACCCACTGTGGTGATTGCTGACTAGTTTCGTCAGCTTCAATTTTTAAATTCAGCACAGGAACAGCTTCATTTAAAATCCGCTTTGACGAAATATCTTTGCTGTGAAAATGTCTTTCACATATGTATATATAATTTTTTTTTAACTGGTAATTGCAGATTGCAGCCCTTCACCCAATTATTCCTAGCAACTTCCGTTTTAGGAAACGCAAAAAGTTTTGCTCCACCGGCACAGTTGCTAACGCAGCAACTCTTGTACGGGCGCACCGGCTGAAATAATTGGGTTGGGGCCTCATTAAAAAAATTTTAAATAAATATAAATATAAATATAAATATAAAATATATATAATAAATACTAAATTGCACCCACAGGCAATTAAATTAAAATTGAAATATTAATAATCGGTGACAATTTAAAGAAAACAAAATAACAATGTAGAATCGTGAATCAGGGTGAAAGAATTGGCGGCTCCGTACCGAGATAATGGTAGAAACATCTGCATGGATAACTTCTTTTCTTGTATGTGCACCTGCAAACATATTAACATATTAAAACGCACACACGCACTTGTATATGCACCCGCAAATAATCAAACACACACACGCACTTGTATGTGCACCCGCAACCAAATTAACAAAACACACACACGCACTTAACAAACACCCACAATATAAAAACTGAATTGCACTTACCCAGATATAATGTCGGCACAGCATTCGTTTTAAGTTTTTTTGGGCCAATTGCCTCTTTTTCAAAATGTTTCTCACAAATGAATGAGTTGCTGGCTGGAAAGTAGTCAATGGGAGAAATTTTTAGGTTCTCCTTCCACTTTTCAGCCAGCTCCCATTCACTTGGGAAACTAAATAAGCGTAGTACCCCACCGTTGGTACTATCACACCCGCGCACGCGACACTTACGAACTTTCGGTATAATTCACTTCACTTTTTAAAATTAATTAAAGCAAAATTCGCGACTGACACAACAATAGGTCTTACCCGCTCAAAATCAGAAACTTAATGAAAATTGACGCAATTTTTGACACTTAAATTTTATATAAAGTTTAAAACATATTTACATATGAATACATAATATATTTTATTTTGGCGCAATTATTAGTTATAAGTAGGAGAACGCCAGTAAAGAAGAAGAAGGAGAAAAAAGGATGGGTACTTTCATTTGTGTGTACAATACTTATTTACATATGACATATACAAAGAGCATGAAAGAAGAAAATTTTTACAGCCATGTGATATGTAAATATTTATTTGATTTTGGCGCAACTATTGACACTTGTCTTAATATACAAAATTGGGCCAAAACGAAACAAACAAATACATAATTACTTTTGCATGTGTATATGGAAATGCCGACGACAAAACGCAAAGGCATACATTGCATATATGTACATACAAGGGATTCCTTGCTTGAAAGCAAAAAAGAATGTTAGGTAAATCTTTTATTTATTTAAAATAAAATTAAATTAACATAAAATAATTTGAAAAATAATAAATAAAAGTTTTACATACATTCATATTTTCATACATACATAAGTGAACATATTTCCTATGGAATATCAAGGATATTATTTTTCTTCGATATTCTCTGTTTGGGAGAATCATCATGGGCATGCATACATACATATATTTATTTCTCTTCATCTTCTCTGTTGAGTATGTGAGAGAACTGTTAAAAATGTTAACATTTCACAGCGTGAATTCATAGCTGTGTGGGGAAATTCCGTGTCGCAATCTTACAAAATGTTCGCTGTCGAACCTGCACCTTCTCTATGTTTTATGTTCTCTGGCAGAACTTTCAGAGAACTTTCAGCCAGAGAACATTAAAGCATAGAGAAGGTGCAAATTGAATTCTGTATGACGGTTCGATTGCGCGGCTAACAGAGTTGATAAAATCATAGTGGGGAATTCACCATATACGCTGTTATTTAGCAGAATTGAGCCCGTTCTCTGGCAGAAATATATGTAAAATGACTAAATACATGCGAGCTCAGTATATACAGTAGATAACCTTTGCTTTGTTTACATACTGTGGCGAATGAAACACCATAATTATATAAAATTTACATATGTATACTCACCTCTAAGAAACTCTTAGGGTCTTGTGTAACACTTTTTTTTGCTACTTTCATGGTAATCAGGGTTTTGTGTTAGCATTTGAGCTACATATAAATTTTAAATTTTGATAATCAACACTTTAAAATATATTAAATAATGCAAGTGTTTACGTTATTTAAGTGATTACATTGAGTTATTTTGAATCTCTGTTCAATTTTATTAGGATATTACTTGTTGTTTGATGTTAAATCAGTTGTTTTTTTTTTGGGCAATTATTAAACACGCTTCAAGTATTTCTAAATTTTTGCATGCAGTAGGATACAATCCTGGGTGGTAATTTGTCGTTTCACATATGTGTACAAATTGACAATTCGTTAGCCGTTATAAAGGGTGATTTTTTAAGAGCTTGATAACTTTTTTAAAAAAAAAAAAAACGCATAAAATTTGCAAAATCTCATCGGTTCTTTATTTGAAACGTTAGATTGGTTCATGACATTTACTTTTTGAAGATAATTTCATTTAAATGTTGACCGCGGCTGCGTCTTAGGTGGTCCATTCGGAAAGTCCAATTTTGGGCAACTTTTTCGAGCATTTCGGCCGGAATAGCCCGAATTTCTTCGGAAATGTTGTCTTCCAAAGCTGGAATAGTTGCTGGCTTATTTCTGTAGACTTTAGACTTGACGTAGCCCCACAAAAAATAGTCTAAAGGCGTTAAATCGCATGATCTTGGTGGCCAACTTACGGGTCCATTTCTTGAGATGAATTGTTGTCCGAAGTTTTCCCTCAAAATGGCCATAGAATCGCGAGCTGTGTGCATGTAGCGCCATCTTGTTGAAACACATGTCAACCAAGTTCAGTTCTTCCATTTTTGGCAACAAAAAGTTTGTTAGCATCGAACGATAGCGATCGCCATTCACCGTAACGTTGCGTCCAACAGCATCTTTGAAAAAATACGGTCCAATGATTCCACCAGCGTACAAACCACACCAAACAGTGCATTTTTCGGGATGCATGGGCAGTTCTTGAACGGCTTCTGGTTGCTCTTCACCCCAAATGCGGCAATTTTGCTTATTTACGTAGCCATTCAACCAGAAATGAGCCTCATCGCTGAAAAAAATTTGTCCGAAAAAAAAAAAAAAACCGAACACTGATTTTGGTAATAAAATTCAATGATTTGCAAGCGTTGCTCGTTAGTAAGTCTATTCATGATGAAATGTCAAAGCATACTGAGCATCTTTCTCTTTGACACCATGTCTGAAATCCCACGTGATCTGTCAAATACTAATGCATGAAAATCCTAACCTCAAAAAAATCACCCGTTATTAAAACATCAATTGGAAATTGAGTTTAAACACAAACGTATGTATGTTGAAGATTTAAACAATACATATTAGTGTTAATTATAAGATTATATTTTTTATATTGTGGATAAGTGTTGTTGCTGAAATAAAGCTAGATTAAGGTAAGGTGTTTAAATATGTATATTAGAAATATGTCGAAGTGTTTAACAAGTTTATGTTTACAGAAGAATGCCGAAATCCTGTGTGTACGGATGTGCGGCAGCTGAATCATTTTACAAATTCCCATCGGAACGAGAATTAGCAAGGTATGAATTTATTTTGGAATATGTGTTAGGTATTTTATTGATATTATATATATGCGTATATATGTACATTCATCAAATATTTAAGGGGCTATACCAGTGTTACCCATGGAAAATTAGGCGAATTTCGTGATTGTTTAAAGAAAGTACTCAATCGAATATTTCGAAGTTCTTTGGACATAATGAGGTATATTTTCGGCTATATTTTAAGTTTTTTTTTACAAAAATATTGAATAATAACGAAGTTATGTGCTGTCTTCGGAGGTTCCGAAAAAAGTGCCTTTTTTAGGTAAACAATTGTCGTTTTTTTAATGGCATATTGACAATTTTCAACTAATCAAAAAGATCATAGGTCATTGTATAGTAAATAATATACTATAGAATACTCAGTTTCAATTTGAAGTCGATTGGTCAATATCTCGTTGAGTTATGATGTCAGCAATTTTGAAAATGTCGTTTAAAGTATCTAAAAAGCAAAATGAAAAAAAAAACGATTTTTTGAAAGTGTCATACTGGTGTAGCCCCTTAATGCGTATTAGTTCTTATGCATACATAAAAGTGTGCATTATAAGATTTTTTATTAATTCAAATCCATTTTTTTGCCACATGTGTATTATCTAGAGGCAGCCTTTCCACCAATACAAACTACCCAAGTGAAGTGGTTATGTTTTTTTTTTCGGGATGGCCTACGGAATACAGTTTTAGTTAAGAACTTTTTTTAAGTACATATATGTATGTAATGAAAACTGTATTAGTTTTAATTACACTTAAAGTAAAAAAAAACGCCGATTTGTGTATTACCAATGGAAATAGTATTTGTAGTATAAAAACAAGGTCCGTTTACATTAAGCTGCTACTAAATGATTACATATGTTCTCCTTCCATAAGCTGTTATCAGTTTTAAGGCTATTCATCCAACAACAACAAAAATAATACGGAGCTTATGTGTAACACATGCAAATGCCCATTTTGGTCAATACGAATTCCCCCATTTATGTGGCAAATATCGGTAGTTGTATTAAAAACATATACATTTTTATGCTTGATTTATTATTTTATTAGCGAATTAATAAGTTTTTAAAATTATTCATTAAGATAAAAATGTTTTAAGCGAATTTAATAGCGGGTATGACCTCCTCTTGCGTTTATGACACATTTTACTCGAGATGTCATGCTCTCACACAGTTTTTTTTAACAATTTCTGTTGAAACATCATCATACCAAGTAGTTTCGATTACTTTCTTTAAAGTACTGATGTTAGTCGGCTTCTGCTAGCGTATTTTTCTTTTTAAAATTTCTAGATTCGATGGTAAACCTACCAACTTCGACCGGTGACGAGGTGCAGAATCGTCCTGCAATATAATTTTTATTTCGTGCTCTGACAGCTGCTCAATCGTTGGCATAACACCTTGTTTAATGATTTCAATATAGACAGAAGAGTTTTTCCAACTCCATAACTGGTTATCGCTCCCCAGACCATTATGTATGGGGTATGCTTCACCGTACTCTGCACGCAGTTGTGACAAAATCTTTCATTTTTTCTGCGGCGCACTACGCATCCTGCATCTGAGCTAAAAATATTTATTTTGCACTCGTCTGAAAAGATGACTTGTGCCCAATCGTTGGTGTTCCAATTTCTCCTTTCCAGACACCAGTTTAAACGGGTGGAACGCATTTTCGCTGTGAGAAGTGGCTTTTTAGCGGGTCTGTGAGCCAATAAATCTACTTCTCTCAAGCGATGCTGCACAGTTGAGGTGCTAATCTCCATGTTATGACCGTTCTTTAATTCTGCAGCAATTTCTGGAGCAGTTTTAAATCGGTGACGAAGAGCTTTCTTGTCGATATCTATCTCAGTTGTTTTTCGTGGACGCCCACTTACGGGACGGCGTGATAAGCTCTCCGTTTCCAAATATTTCTTCCAGAATCGTCTTACGGAAGATTCATTGCAGTGAACCATACCCGAAATTTCGACATTGATAAGTTTTGCCGCTTATACGCAATTATATCAACTTTTTCTTTCTCGGATAATACCATTTTTTGTTGGCTTTCGTTGTTTTCACACCGATTGCTAGGCACTTAATATATTCACCGGTACGAAATATTACAAAAAAAAATCTAATTAAAGAAACTCTAATAAAGGAAGCGAAAAAGTTCCGTTGCGCATTTCAAATGAGGAGAAAACCTCCGTAACAGGAAAAGTGTTGCCGTCGGCGTTTTTTTTTGACTTTAAGTGGGTTAGGTTAAAGAACAAAAGGCTTACAAAATTTTTGTTACGAAAGTGTTTAATTATAAATATAATTCATTAAGTAAATATTATATTAACTTATAAGAGCGTAGTTATACAAAATATGACTATATGTTACTTTTAAATTATCAATACCATAAATAGTATTAATTACTTAAGATAATTCATTTTGTTAAACCTTAAAAATTACGCTGGTATACAGTGGTTTTGATGCCCTGGATATGAGACTAATTTTAGATATATTTATGCTCACAATTTACGAAACTATCAATGGTTTTTTTATTTTAATTTTAATTCAAAAAAATCGGAAAACAAGAAATAAAATGACATAAATGTTGAAAATATTAGTTTTATTTTGAAAGATTAACAAACATTGAAGTAAATAGAGAAAAAATGTTAGAAACGTATACTATATTCCCTTAAAATGCCTTTTATTAGCTTTTCTTTTATAATTCTTCTTTGGACAATCTCTTTTTAAACACCAGCAGTAATCTGCCATCATGTGACAATCCCAGCGACCCTGATACCGTTCTTCCATCACTTTTAGATCCTGGTGGAACCGCTCTCCCTGTTCTTCACTATAATTCCCTAAATTATCCGGGAATTTATCTAGATGATTGCGAAGATAGTGTAACTTTATACTCATATTTGCTCCTAGAGTCTGAAAATTTGTCAGCATATTTTGCACAATTGTTTCATAATTTGGTGCTTTATGATTACCTAGGAAATTTTCGACTACCAATACAAAACTTTCCCAAGCTTTACTTTCCGGAACAGTCATGACTTTGATAAAATCTGAGTCTTTCATCATTAGCCGTATTTGAGGACCATCAAATATTCCACCTTTTAACTTTTCTATACTAAGCTTAGGAAATTTTCTACAAATGTAATTAAAACAGTCTCCGTCTTTGTCTAATGCTTTTACAAATTGCTTGATCATTCCTAACTTAATATGTAATGGTGGGAGTATGATTTTGTCTCTGCTTACCAATGGCTCTCTGATTACATTGGCTTTACCGACATTTAAAGAATCTCTCACAGGCCAAACATCTTGATTCCAATGATGTTGCTTTGCTCTACTGTCCCACATACAAATAAAGCACGAGTATTTCGTGTATCCACTCTGTTGACCGAGTAAAAAATTAACCATTTTCAAATCTGCACAGATCGGCCACTGATGTTCCGAGTATTTAATTTTTTCTAAAACTAATTTTACATTTTCATACTCCTCTTTGAGTTTTGTTGAATGGGTGATTGGAATAGATGCAAATTTATTGCCATTGTGCAGTAAAACGCATTTCAAACTTCCTTTTGAACTGTCAATGAAAAGTTGCCACTCAGTAGGTTTATATTCTGTTAAACCCATGTCTAAAAGTAGTTTCGCGATATCATTACAGTACACCAAACCTTCATCTTCACTAAAAAATTGCAATAACTCTTTTTCTCGTGTCCTGTATGTCGTAATTGTCACTGTTGGAGCCAATTAATTTTTTTCTTTCAATCTTGAGCCTAACAATTCTGATCCTTGTTTTGATAAATAGAGATCACGTATTAAGTCACTGAGTTCATTTTGAGAAAATAACTTGGGCGTAGATGTTTCACCTTCCAATTCACTTCCACTTGTAGACTGTCCCGATTTCTGTGAACTTGGTAACATCATTGTTTCTGAGGGCATTCGAATTTCTTTTGAAACGTAAATAGGCCGAGGAAGATTTTCGCTGTGTAGTATAGGACATTTTGTCGATTGTAAATCTGGATATCCCCAAGTTTGATTGCGATTAAAAGCTTTAGCATCAACAACGCAAAAGTAACAATCATCGAAATGATTTGTAGGCTCCATCCAGGTCATCGGAATACCAAAGTCTAATCCAGAACGTTCTCCTTTTTTCCATAACCGTAAAGACTCAACGTATAACTTACAAACTTTATGAGGAACCCATGGTTTTTCTAGTTTGTCCATTTTAAAACCGAAGTATTCAGTGTAAGCTTCAAAGATAATATGATAGTTTTTAAAAGATAAGTTTTTTTGTATGAAAATAAACGTATAAATAGTTTATTAACAAGTAAGGAAGGGCTAAGTTCGGGTGTCACCGAACATTTTATACTCTCGCATGATAAAGTGATAATCGAGATTTCATTATCCGTCATTTACATATTTTTTTATTTTGCTGTAAAATTAATTAGAATTAAATTCTGAGAGATTTGCCGATATTTTTGGTGAAAAATTAGGTTAGGTTAGGTTAGGCACTGTGTTCTTCGTGTTCGATATCAGGGACCTTGAAAAGCTATAGTCCGATCACGACAATTTTTCCACAAGGGATACCTCAGCTCAAATACCGTATTTGTGTAAAGTTTTATTCCGCTATCATCATTGGTTCCTAATGTATATATTATACAGAGAAGGCATCAGATGGAATTCAAAATAGCGTTATATTGGAAGAAGGCGTGGTTGAGAACCGATTTCGCCCATATTTAGTATATGTCATCAGGGTGTTAAAAAAATATTATATACCGAATTTCATTGAAATCGGTGGAGTAGTTCCTGAGTTATGGTTTTTGGTCCATAAGTGGGCGACGCCACGCCCATTTTTAATTTTTAAAAAAAGCCTGGGTGCAGCTTCCTTCTGCCATTTCTTCCGTAAAATTTTGTGTTTCTGACGTTTTTTGTTAGTCGGTTAACGCACTTTTAGTGATTTTCAACATAACCTTTGTATGGGAGGTGGGCGTGGTTATTATCCGATTTCTTCCATTTTTGAACTGTATATGGAAATGCCTGAAGGAAACGATTCTGTAGAGTTTGGTTGACATAGCTATAGTAGTTTCCGAGATATGTACAATAAACTTTTTAGGGGCGGGGCCACGCCCACTTTTCCAAAAAAATTCCGTCAAAATATGCCCCCCCCCTAATGCGATCCTTTGTGCCAAATTTCATTTTAATATCTTTATTTATGGCTTAGTTATGACACTTTATAGGTTTTCGGTTTCCGCCATTTTGTGGGCGTGGCAGTGGGCCGATTTTGCCCATCTTCGAACTTAACCTTCTTATGGAGCCAAGAAATACGTGTACCAAGTTTCATCATGATATCTCAATTTTTACTCAAGTTACAGCTTGCACGGACGGACGGATGGACAGACAGACATCCGGATTTCAACTCTACTCGTTACCCTGATCACTTTGGTATATATAACCCTATATCTGACTCTTTTAGTTTTAGGACTTACAAACAACCGTTATGTGAACAAAACTATAATACTCTCTTTAGCAACTTTGTTGCGAGAGTATAAAAATTTCGGCGACGTTTTAAATGATGCCTTTAAAGGTTGGTTCACTTCATGCATTCATTTAATGCCTTTCATGCGTTTTCATTTTTTTTTAATACTCTCGCAACAAAGTTGCTGAAGAGAGTATTATACTTTTGTTCACATAACGGTTGTTTGTAAGTCCTAAAACTAAAAGAGTCAGATATAGGGTTATATATACCAAAGTGATCAGGGTGACGAGTAGAGTTGAAATCCGGATGTCTGTCTGTCCGTCCGTCCGTCTGTCCGCCCGTGCAAGCTGCAACTTGAGTAAAAATTGAGATATCATGATGAAACTTGGTACACGTATTTCTTGGCTCCATAAGAAGGTTAAGTTCGAAGATGGGCAAAATCGGCCCACTGCCACGCCCACAAAATGGCGTCGGTATCCGGTAAACCTATAAAGTGTCAGAACTAAGCCAAGAATAAAGATATTAAAGTAAAATTTGGCACAAAGGATCGCATTAGGGAGGGGCATATTTGGACGTAATTTTTTTGGAAAAGTGGGCGTGGCCCCGCCCCCTACTAAGTTTTTTGTATATATCTCAGAAACTACTATAGGTATGCCAATCAAACTCTACAGAATCGTTTCCTTCAGGCATTTCCATATACAGCTCAAAAATGGAAGAAATCGGATAATAACCACGCCCACCTCCCATACAAAGGCTATGTTGAAAATCACTAAAAGTGCGTTAACCGACTAACAAAAAACGTCAGAAACACAAAATTTTACGAAAGAAATGACAGAAGAAATCTGCACCCAAGAATTTTTTAAAAATTGAAAATGGGCGTGGCGTCGCCCACTTATGAACCAAAAACCATATCTCAGGAACTACTCGACCGATTTCAATGAAATTCGGTATATAATATTTTCTTAGCACCCTGATGACATGTACGAAATATGAGTGAAATCGGTTCACAACCACGCCTTCTTCCAATATAACGCTATTTTGAATTCCATCTGATGCCTTCTCTGTATAATACGAGTATGTACAGTGGACCAATAAAGTTTACATACACATAATTTTATTAAATTCCGACGCGTTTATTTGTTTTAAAATGAATACATTTGGTGATTTTTTTCTATCCATACCAAAATTTTGTTTTATACACAAATAAAAAAAATTAATGCTAAAGCTTAAAATGCGCCTAATTTGTATCAAAAAAGTTTAAGTACAAAATAATTATTTATATAAATCAAAAGAAATTACAATAGTTTTAGCGGGTTTTGGCCCACATTTTGTTGATATTATTGTCCCTAGACATCGATGTAGCTCCCCACTCGATTTCTAGTATCATTTCCGGATAGTTTGACCCACTAAGTCCATGATCCAGCTTTTTGGCCTTATTTTGATGAAATTCGATGTTTTCGAATACGATTTTCCAAAAAGTTCCAGATATTTTGATTAATGTCTAGTGATTTCGGGATCTATGGAGTTAGTTTTAATTCCATAACAACCCTGCACGTACAAGATGCAATGTGTATTTTGGGTCGGTATCCTGTTATAATTAGAAGTGGCCGCTATTAACAGCCGATTTAAGCACACTTAGAATTTTAATTTTTTCTTTTTGATCAAAGATCAGATCCCTGAAGACGCATTCACTTTTACAAAAGAAAAAGTGTACGATTCGTCAAATCTGGTTAAAGCTCCTGAACCCTTCATAGATTTTTTGAAAAAACTTGATGCTATATTGAATGACAATTTTGATTCTTGTTGTTATCTTACAGGATTTTCAAAAAATTACATAGTATGATGGGAGATGTAGAGCCTTTTTATTGCTGCGAAAATTCACAACCCGCGTTCTAAAATACCTTTTTATAAGAATTAGAACATATTTTTCTTTAAGAATTTTTAATAGGCAGGCAGCCAACCCTCATTTTCGGCACATCAAATTTTTGTGCATTTCACATACATAGGTAACTACCTCCCTCTTTTAAAAGTTAGTTTCGGTATTTTTATATATTCAGTGGAGTTATAGGCTTTTGCATACATTTATTGTGGGAGCTTAAAAATCTTATTAAATTATTTTGTGCAATATTTTTATTTAAATTATTAATTATGTTTATTTTAAATTGTAAAGGTGAAAATAGGCCTACCGGGGAACCGAACACCTAAAAAATGTCGGTAACGCGCCTTATTGCAAACCTCAGGGGTGGTGTTTAAAATACAAAACTTAAAGATTCAAAAATAAATTATTAAAAATATTTATAATGTTAAGAAAATTTGTTTAATACATATTGACTAAGCTTTATTAAAAAGTCCGCTTACTATTACAAATTAAAATCCACAAATTTGCATTTTTTTACAATTAAATATCTTTTAACAAAAGTCTCACCAACAATCAATTGCACTACTAAACTAGCTTCTGCATACCCTTTAACTGGTGAAGCTTCTCTCTTTATTTTACCCCAAGAAATAGCCTCATCTGGTCGAGCACCACTGTCACTGCCATCGAATTCCGAAGCTGTGTTAATAAAAACGGAATAATCGGCTCTTATCTCATCAAATGTTACTAGACAATCCACCATTTGATGTTCAACGAGGAATCGTAATGTCCCCCGTAATCCCGACGACACTAGATTATATGTGAATCCAAGGAATATTGTACAGCTATGTTTTCGTCTAATGAATTCATCCGTTTCATGCAAATCGGCTTCCTTCAGGTTTCAATGGCTGCTGCCTACAATAAAGCTAAGAATATTTTAAAATACATAAACCTTTGCATAAAAAAATGGTTACATGACTCGTACCATTAGATTGATTTCTCTTATTGCCAACCCAAGATTAGTAGCTTGAAACTCCGTATTAACATACGACTCAAATAATTTTGAGTAATCAATTCCATGATTCCAATAATAGCCCGTACGATGGGTGTGTTTTCTTGTATACTTATGATCGTGAATACATATCGACGCGGATTTTGCGAGAAGCAACAGAAAGTTGTGCAATTTATCGTTTTTAGCTTTTGCCATCGTCGCGAAAAGACACTTGTTGGCAAAGGCATGCTCGGGAGATGTTACGGCATCTGTTTTTTATGAATGAAGCGAGATCGCTTCTGCAATTTGCGCTTGCGCTTCTGAATGACAAATTGTTTTTGTTGTAAGATTTACTACATTTGTTCTTCGCCAATTTGGCTGCCGTATTGACTTGTGAAGATCAATTTTTTGTGGTGACATATTCATATGTGTAAATTAATAAGTTGTTTGATTTTTGAGTAACTACGGGCAACTGCCTGTGGTCGACTGCCTCGTTTTCTTTATTACATTTTGTTAAATACAATATTTTGCTTAAGCCTAGATACAAATATTAATCTTACATTCTAGGAAGTATATCTACAATCCACTTGAGATAGGACATAAGTATGTAGGACATATGTTACAAGTGGAAAGATTCATCTTACAATCTATGAGTTATATTTTTGGACCACCTAAGGCGGACAGTATTAGGAAAGTACCATATGGGTTACATATTTATAACAGAAATACAATATGTTCATGTAACATGAACTGGTGGTATTAACTTGTACGCATATGTATGTTTGTATGCTTGTGCAGGTCAATGCGCGAGTTAACGACATATCCTCGCTCCGGGTCACACACACACACTCACATACATTTTTAATATAATACATGCCGAACGAACTATGTAAACCGATGATTGACATGCACTATCAGTCGAACAATAGAAATGGACTATTATTACAATACCAACCAAACATGCATTATCTAGAAATGCATTATCAACATATAAGCGACAAACATCTGGCAATAGAATAATCCACTGCGATAACCACTTCCGCATCTCTTCTACTTGTACATATGTATAACAAACAAATGATAGCAAGATAACGGATATCGAATTACAACAAAGAAGTTTCAAGCAGATAACAGCAGCCGCATTTCACTAGTATAAATAGCTGTAAGATCTTATTTTAAAATTGGTTCTTAACAATATCAATAAAGGCACGCATTTCGGCGTAGAAATAAAATAGTTTTCTTAAACTTATATCGTGGAAACGATATTAGCTCGCGCACATGTAATAAGTATGTATATTGATAAGTGATGAAAATATGATTTCAATTTCTGAACGCGCACATGCGTATACATACATACATTTATATGAGCATCGTATATCGTATACTATACTAATAAATATTTTTATTACTAATAGAAATTAAATTTATCACAGCAATATACATAATAGACATATACATAATATTGCTGTGATAAATTAAATTTCTATTAAAAGAAAAATATTTATTAGTATAGATATGATGATAAAAAAGCAAAAAATTAAAAATAAATTCTGTCGAGATTCAAATCTGTGTTTACATCTTGACTTTCCAAGCGCTTACCACCAACACCACCATTGACACTTAGGTTGCTCTAGTTATCCATGTAAAAAACAAACGATGGTTCAAATAATTTTGTTTAAGTATAGAAATATGCTTTTGTAGAGTATTTGCTTTCGCAAACATACAGACAAATGTGCAAACGACATAATATATGTATGATTGTTTCGAATTTTGCTTCTACGCCGGTCAAATTTCTATACAAAAAATCGGCTGAAATCCGTGAGAAAATAAAATGGAGAACTAGAGCAAATAATTTTTAAAAAATTTATTGATAACTAAATATAAATGAAAATACATTAAAATTTACTTAAATTTATTTAAATTTTTTAAGAAAGTTATTTAAATTTATTGAAACGCTGCAAAGAAAATTAAAAAGAAAATTTATTTTATTAGAAAATTACATACATATGTATATAAGGTTATTAAGAAAATATAATTTCAGGTCATTCATCCTTTTGACCAGCAGCTGGGTTGCTTTGGCGCATTTTTTAAATGCTCATCGGAGCCCAATAAATTTTGCTTTATTGCCATGTCTGTTGCCGCGGCGACCGAATTGCTGAATATTTGTGTATGTAGCTCTAGACACCGACATCTTTTCCAAATTTGAAGGGTACACATGCGAATACATTAATTTAGGGCACATTTTAAAATTAACGTTCGCTTGGTCGATGGCAAATATTTTTCGGACTACTTTGAACGATGACAATCCATTTTGCGTCTCGGTGTCGTACTTCATGATCATGTTGCGCATGCATTTTATCAAGTGGCAATAGCCGAACATAAAATAAATTTTGTTTTGGTTGTGGTAAAAATAAGGTTTTTCTGGCGATGTGCCCAATATTAGCCTCACTTTGGCATTGTAGGGACCCTGATCGCATATTATTGTTTTAATTTTAAGTCCGATTTCTTGGGAGGCATTTAAATTGCTCTGGAGAAAATTTATCAATTTTTCACTACTTACGCCATTTTTTGCCACATATGTAAGTAGGAAATTACATATTTCCATTTCGCGACTAGGCCTTTCAACATGAAAAAACAGCACTTATTGCCGATCACGCTTTCCCGGTTACCTTCTCCATTATCGACGAAGCCATCAATCACATCTCGTACTTTGTTGTACGTCAGATCTTTTCTGATTGAGACTTCGTCGAAAATTAATTGGCATATGCGTTCTTCTGGTTTAAAGCCTTGAACAATTTAAAGAAAATTTTTCGTCGATACCAGGGCAGACACACCGGATCGGACGCCAACGAAAAGGTGTTTTTTTGTGGAGAAATGCGAACCCCAAGTCGTCGCGCATAAAATTATAGGCCTTAGTCGACATATAATTTATGTTCAACGCCATTGCCTTCTTCTTTTCGTTGTAGGAGTTTTCCGTCTTCGCATGATATGTCATTTGAATTTCCAACTGACATATCATCAGGTTGTGAAATATCGGTTTTTTTTGGCATCGTATGTTTTTAGAACTGGCGACAAAACCCACTGCGATGACTGCTGGCTACGTTCGTCGAGTCCTAGCACAGGAAGAGCTTCGTTAATGATGCGGTGCGAAGATACATCCTTTGTGTGAAAATGTTTTTCACAAATATAAAAATTTTTCTGTAATGGTAACTCAAGATTGCAGGCCTTAACCCAATTATTTCTAGCAACTTCCGTTTTCGGAAATTTGAAATATTTCTCTCCACCGGCACAGTTGCTAACGCAGCTACTTTTTAGTGGAGGTGCCGGTTGAAATAGTTGGGTTGGAGCCTCATCTATAAACTGCAAATAAACATATACATAGAAATTAATAAAAAATATGTAAAATAAAATTTAAATATATAGGCGGGTATTGTCACTTGCGAAGCGAATGAAAATTTTGTCGAGTTTCGCCGTGGCGAATTGTAAGTTGCGAATCTCTAACGAATTCGCCAGAAAATGGCGAACGAGTGGCGAAAATAAATTTCTGGTATTGCCACTGGCGAAAAAACGTCATTCGCTTCGCCATTAGTGTCAAAATTTGACGAATGTATTTTTTATTCGCTATTTGAAATGGAAAGGACGTAAGTAAATTTTGATCGTTATTTGAGCAAATGTAATTATTTAATTATATTTAACAAAACGATACTTCTAGAACAAAACGTACAACAACGCAACAATTCCAAAAATTGGTTGCGTTAATGGAAAATAATCCGGACGTCGCCAGAGGAATGGGGAATTTTGGATCGGCGAAGAAAAGCAGGGCAGAGCAATGGGACCTGTTCGCTGCCGAACTCAATGCCATTGGTCCACCATTGCGAAACGGACGCGAGTGGAATAAGGTAAAAATTTAATTAATTTGTTTGGTTGAAGTTACTTATGTGTAGCATTTAGGTTTGGTTAGATTATAAACTGAAACTAAAAAAAAAATAGCGACAAAGTTTATCTCCATTAGAGCAAAGTGTGGATGAGCTTCTTCACCTTCAGGCGGCTGTAAATCCTACAGGCTTAGCATATGGCTCTAATGAAGTAGAAACTGCGGCAAATAATAATGAAATTCAGCCAGAAGAGCGCACGACCGAGGAAACACAACGAGCCATGGATTTGGCATCGCAATCCTCAAGCAGCCGTCCTAGAATGACAGTAGAGGAACGTGAAGTCATTCGGATGGAAGCGTTGGAAAAGCAAGCCGAAGTTCAAGACATCCTTTCCAACAAAGTTGCAAAAATGGAAAAAAAAGTTGCTGAAATTGCAAGGTATGCATGAAAAACATATCAACTTAAACAGGAAGAAATTAAATTAATGAAAATGAAAGAAGAAAGGAAGAAGGAAGACTATTTAGAGAAAAAAAAGACATAAAGAAAAGATGGAAATAAAACCAGAGAACGTATATTTACAGAGAAGGTCCAACAACGGACAAGCGTGTGAACTGTCAAAAGCTAACAAAATGCGATGAGCGTGTTTCACCACAGCTAGCTCAGAAGGAGAAATTTTAACAGTGCCCAGAGAACAAAGTTGAGCCAGAGAACGCATTGAATGAAAAATATACTCAGAGACTTACTTCGATTTTACAGCGGCATGCCGGCCTTTTGGCTTATATTATATTTTTATGCGTTTATGTGCAATTATTTTTCACAAATTGATTACTTTTTAATTATATCCTATGCTTGATATAGTAGACATGTATACGTACATATGTATGTATGTACATTTGATATGTGTATAATATGTACATACATATACGTTTTTGTGTAAAATACTATAATAATATATGAAAAAACATAAAGGGTGATTTTTTAAGAGCTTGATAACTTTTTTTTTAAAAAAAAAAACGCATAAAATTTGCAAAATCTCATCGGTTCTTTATTTGAAACGTTAGATTGGTTCATGACATTTACTTTTTGAAGATAATTTCATTTAAATGTTGACCGCGGCTGCGTCTTAGGTGGTCCATTCGGAAAGTCCAATTTTGGGCAACTTTTTCGAGCATTTCGGCCGGAATAGCCCGAATTTCTTCGGAAATGTTGTCTTCCAAAGCTGGAATAGTTGCTGGCTTATTTCTGTAGACTTTAGACTTGACGTAGCCCCACAAAAAATAGTCTAAAGGCGTTAAATCGCATGATCTTGGTGGCCAACTTACGGGTCCATTTCTTGAGATGAATTGTTGTCCGAAGTTTTCCCTCAAAATGGCCATAGAATCGCGAGCTGTGTGGCATGTAGCGCCATCTTGTTGAAACCACATGTCAACCAAGTTCAGTTCTTCCATTTTTGGCAACAAAAAGTTTGTTAGCATCGAACGATAGCGATCGCCATTCACCGTAACGTTGCGTCCAACAGCATCTTTGAAAAAATACGGTCCAATGATTCCACCAGCGTACAAACCACAGCAAACAGTGCATTTTTCGGGATGCATGGGCAGTTCTTGAACGGCTTCTGGTTGCTCTTCACCCTAAATGCGGCAATTTTGCTTATTTACGTAGCCATTCAACCAGAAATGAGCCTCATCGCTGAACAAAATTTGTCGATAAAAAAGAAAAGAACCGAACACTGATTTTGGTAATAAAATTCAATGATTTGCAAGCGTTGCTCGTTAGTAAGTCTATTCATGATGAAATGTCAAAGCATACTGAGCATCTTTCTCTTTGACACCATGTCTGAAATCCCACGTGATCTGTCAAATACTAATGCATGAAAATCCTAACCTCAAAAAAATCACCCGTTAGTAATATGTATATGTATGTACATAAATCATACTTTTTATAATTTAAAACTTACGTATTCATATGCACATGTAGCAAGCACACACGTACATATGTATGTACATAAGAACATACAACGCCTTCATGATTTGAAATCATGACATGACTTATTAGTAATGATATGTGTGCGCTTTATGTGTTGCACATTATACGTTTATACATATTTATATGTACATGTACATTGCTGAGCAAATAATGTATACACAAATCTACATACATACATGGGCATACACATGTAAATATGTCACCAACAAAAGACAACAATCGTCTCGAAAAGCATCAGCAGCGTCACAATTCAATATAGCAGCCAAATAGCCAATGCCTAAATTTATAGTACAACACGCAACAACAACATTTTCATTCATGAACGCAAGCGTATTTTCAACAGGCACACTTGCTTCATTCATAAAAGCAAACACCATTGCGTCTCCCCGATCATGGCTTTGCCAGCAAGCGTCTTTTCGCGATGATGGCAAATGCTAAAAATCATAAATTGAACAATTTCTGATATTTGTACTGCTGGAAAACTGACAACCCCGCAAACTCGCAAAACACAGAAAGGAGTGACAAAAAGTTCTCGTCGATTTAAAATATTTGCCAAATCTAAAACCGTGGCTCGCAAAAATCTGCGTCGATATGTATGCACGCTCATACATCTTCATACATATCTACGCAAGTTTGTTGGCGAAGCTGTTGTAGTGGCAAGGGAAGCGGCGACGGTTGGCGTTCGTTCGTTTGTTTTTTCGTCACAGCTTGGACCATAACACAATGATGTGACACCTAGTCGTCGCGTCAGTCTTTCGACACATTGACTCTTCGACAAAGCGTGAGCTTCGGCCATTGATTTTCGTGACAACGGAGATATGTTTTTGTACACGTATGTGCACTTTCATAAGTATATGATCTGTTGGCTTTTTTACATTTACGCATGCCACGTTGTATATGAATAAGGGTTGATTTCGCACTTGCCCATATGCGATATCTGCATGTATCTATGTATATAAGTTTAAACAAATCAAAGTCAAGGTTATTGTTTTCAGAATATACTTATATGCAAATTTTATTGATTTACTGTTATTTAAAATTAACAATTTATAAAATGTATAAGCAAGTTTAAAATGTTAAAAAAATTATAATGCAGAATTACGAAATTATCCATTTGAAATGGAAATTTCTTACACGACTTAATATATAAAAAAGTCATTGAATTTCACTTGCTTTTTTAAAAACAAATGTTGCACTTAAACAAGATGGAGACAACATTTGTGTTAAAAAAAGCTAAGCTCAGTTGCAAAGCTGAAAAAGGAGAAAAATAAGAAGAAAAAAATACCTGAAAATACAACAAGATAGACCTGAAAATAGAAGAAAAAGCTGAAAATAAAAAAACCTGTAAATAGAATAAATTGCTAAATATTAAAAAAAGTAAATATGTATTTTCAATGAATTCATTACTCACCCAAAAGTAAGATGTTCTTAAATCAAACGGTCTTGACTTGCAACTTACTTAAGTTTTTTTAGTTTAGCATCGCGCTTCCGATGTCGTTCATTACTAATTTCTTCTTTTACTAACCATTTCGAGTTTTTGAATAACAGTACCGTTACCAAGTATTCTAACAACTTAATTTTATGAGTAAAACACTCATCGGTTGGGTCAAACCACTCAGGAAAAACATTTTCCGTTTTTTCTTTAATTGCGGACAACATCAGACTACGAACATTTGAACAATAAGCATATTTGTTGAAAAGGTTGACGTACCACATCATCTGCAGTCGACACACTTCGAAGACCCTATCACTTGGATTGACTAGCCTTAAATCCGCGTCATCCTTATAATTTTTCGCTTTGATTATGGCCTCCGAATAAAGCGATAAATCACTTTGTGTCTTCGTCATTGACATAGCGCATTTTTTGAAATGAATTTTAAAAAAATTTTTATGGTAAATACCATAGCCTGTATAATACCGCTTGATCTGGACGTCAGCTGTGTCGTCCTCTTCAACAAAGTTTTCGTCTGGAATAATAAACGATTCCAGGTCGAGTTGCTCAGATTCATGTTCGACTCCCTCTACTCCGAGATGACGATCTTCGGGGCCTAAGTTCCAGTCTAAATTTATATCGTCATCATCCTCACAATTAGCCCCCTTATCTTGAAAATTTTGCCTCAAAATTTTCATCGAAATTAAACGAGCTACTATATACTGTATCTCATTGGCAGACGGATGGGTCTTGATACCCTGGCTAGCCCGGACCCTATAAAAAAAAATTTCCAACTCGTCTTGATTCAGTTTCCCAAGCAATATAAAACTTAATTCCTTCTGTTCCCTGAATAATTCTTGGCTCAACTGAATCATTCCAACAATTGTGGAACAGAACCCACCTATACACTTACTGTAAGCCATGTTCGGAAGTTTTAATGATTTCAAATACTTAATGTAATCAAAGAGGCGTTGGACCTTCCCGGAGTCGTTTTTCAATAGCGGACATTTTAAGGGGTTTTTTGAAACAAAATTTTTGCAGTCTAGATCATCGAACAGATCATTCATTTTTTTAACAAATAGCTGCGTAAGCTTTGCACATTTTAATATATATTCGTCGGAGCCGAATAAATTTTGGCTATCGGCCATTTCTATGCCAGCCGCAACCGAATTGCTCAGAACTTGGGTTGCACGTTTTACGGACATTTTTTCGAAACAACTAGGATATACGTGGGCCTCTGTGAGTTTTGGACATGTCTTGAAACATGTATTGTCCTGATCGATCGAGTAAAGTTTTTTTATAACTTTAAAGCTGGCTATTCCATCTGGGGTTGAAATATCATATTTCATAAATGTGTTTCGGACGGACTTAATAAGATGGCAATAGTCATATAAACAATATATCTTGGAATCTTCGTGCAAATAAAAAGGGTTTTCTTCAGAAATAGCTAAAGAATTCATAACTGCAATATTAGAGGGCCCTTGATCACAGACTAAAGCTTTTACGTTTAGACCAATTGACTTTAGTGCTGTGATGTTCTTATTCAAAATTTCTTTTAATTTGAATGTAGGAAGTCCATTTTTGGAAATATAATATGAAAACACATATTTCCAATTGGAACTCAACCCTTTTATCATGAAAAAACAACACTTACTACCTAATTTCATTTCACGATGGCCTTCCCCATAATCCACAAACCCGTCAATAACATCTCTAACTCTATTGTATGTTAGGTCGGTCTTAATTGATATTTCATCAAATAGAACGCAATTTCGTTCTAAAACGGACATTTTTTTTGTAATTTTTTCTAAATTTCCCAAGACATTGGCATCGAACCCAGGGACAACATACTTTATGGGGCGCCATCGCAAAAGAGAGCTCTTGCTTGGTAAAGCGAAACCTAAATCGTCACGCATAAAATTATAGGATTTATTGGACATGTAATTAATATTTTGTGCCAATGCCCTTTCTTCGTCACTGAAAGTAGTGCGCTTCGTGACGATCATCCTAGCGAATGTTACAGCATCTTTGCTTGAATTTACATCCGCAACTATTGCACATTTACTAAGGTCTTGATACCTTT